>NW_023425552.1:1810111-2012611 GCF_014108245.1 Pipistrellus kuhlii
TTTCTTTCTTTCTTTCTTTCTCTCTCTCTCTCTCTCTCTCTCTCTCTCTCTCTTTCTCTCTCTCTCTCTCTCTTTCTTTTTAAAGAATATATTGTTATTGATTTCAGAAAGGAAGGGATAGGGAGATAGAAACATCAATGATGAGAGGAGTCATGGACTGGCTGCTTCCTGCATGCCCCCCACTGGGGATCAAGCCTGTAATCTGGGCATGTGCCCTGACTGGGAATGAACCGTGACCTCCTGCTTCATAGCTTGATGCTCAACCACTGAACCATGGCCGCCTGGCTACTCAACACTTTTTTGAGAATGAGTGATATCTTATGAAGTATGTATGGTACCCTGTGCATTAAAGTGAGGGGTGAACAAAACAAAAAACAAAACAAAAACACAAATCTACCCTATTGTTTGGCCAGGTTTGGTTAACACAAAATTGTCTTACATAGGACTAGCATAATGAATATAAGTGAAGGGGTTTTGGCTTATATCAACACCCTTCTGACAAAGGGAAAAGTGGTGTCTGATCAGCAAGGTGTCCCCTCTGTAGTCAGGTGGTCAATGGGAGCACAAAGGAGCAGCATTTCATTTTCTGTCTTTGTTTCCCGGAAAAAAAGAGACAGAACATAAAAGCCCCTCCCACTGGCAAAATCCTGCTGGTCACAGAGGAGCTAAGCCCCTCCTACTGTCAGGATCCTGCTGCTGACTCAGGAGCTAAGTCCCTCTCATTGTCAGGAACCTGCTGGTCACACAGGAGCAAAGTCCCTCCCACATGAGCTACACTCCTCCCACAAAAGGTAAGCCCCTCCCACTGATAGGATCCTGTTGGTCACATAGGAGCTAAGCCCCTCCTACATGATCTAAGCCCCTCCCATTGACAGGGTCCTGCTGGTGCTTAACTCCCAGGTGATCACTGCCCACTGCCAAGACCAACTTCACAATAGACGCTCTTCCAAGGCAAGGTTGAACATTGATATCTCCAAGTGTCACCTCTAGCACTTTGGGCTACTCCAGAGTCAGGGTATAAAAGTCACCCCCACCTCTCCCCTCAGTGTGTAGGCTCCTCAAGGCAGAGCCAGCGTGTGTGGGATGCTGTTTGGCTTCAGCTGACACATCTTACAACGTGTGTGTGTGTGTGTGTGTGTGTGTGTGTGTGTGTGTGTGTGTGTTATGTGTGTGTGTGTTACAGAATCGCGGCCGCCTCCACTCTGGACACAAGAAATTTCAGGCCCCAGCCCCTGAGAAGGTGTCCCAGCACACTCAATGTGTCCATCTCCTCCTCAGCCAAGTCAAAAGGTGAGATGCCTACACTGGGGCCAGGTGTGCCCTGCGGGAGGGTCTGCCGGAAGCCTATGTTCACTGCATGTGGCCCTGAGTGTGGCCTGTGCTCCTCTGCCACTGAAGACACTGACACCCCGAATTTCCTACATCCCTTCTTCCCCACCACCATCCCCAGGAACTCCCCTTTCTCTGCTTCCTGGACTCAGGTACTTATATCAATTTTTAAAAACCAGCATTCAGGGCCCTGGCCAATTTGGCTCAGTGGATAGAGCATCAGTCTGCAAACAGAAGGGTAAGAGTCCATTTCTCTTTTCTATCCCATACATCACACTTTTCTGACTTGTCATTTCATCTGTGACTTCCTGGCTTTTGACTACCTTCACCTTGTGGCCGTTTTGCATCTCCTGGCCCATGCAAGGCTTTCTCTGCAGTATTCTCCAACATTGACCTGCACATGCGTAATGTGGTGTGCATGCATGCTTAAGTAGACTTCAAACACAAGCTATTCCTTTATTAAATTTTATGTGCCCATGTCACCAGCAGACAATCTCTGCTGAATGCTTTTAGCAGAGGAATGAGCAGGTGGTCCTCCCTCTTCTGTTCTATGTGCCACTTGCCATACTTGTGTCATATTTCATTTGAGGTCTTCCTTGTTTTTGATCTTCCGTAGCCTAGAATTCATTGCAGCATCCTATAAATCCTTCCTGGAAACTTTTTGTTTTCATCCAGTTGCATGAAGCCAAAAGCAACACACTTTTGTAATGGGACATCCCCGTGTCAGCAGTCAAACATCCATTTCCTCGCCATATTTCTGTTTTCAGGATATTGGCATAAAATGGATCAGGAGGAGGCCTCTTCTGAGGAGAGTGCATCTATACAAGTGGATGCAAAATTCATGGCTTCCAAGAGCTCCAGCAACTCAGAGGACCCATCTCTGTAAGCGGCTTTTCTCAGTTTTGAAAGATAGTCTGAACCTGACTGAGTCACAAGCAGAAGACTTTGAGCATAAAGTCTTCTTCAGTGACACATGTGTTAGAGCCTCTGTTTCCATGTAAACCATCATCAGCAACATAGGGATGTCTGTGGAGAGAAGTCCTGGAAAGAAGCAATTGGTCAGGACTCCTCTCCACATCATTTGTGTGCAGATGCAGCTGCTATATCTCAGGGGTGCCTTCAACCGCTAGGGAGCCTGGGAAAGACTTCTCATCCATCTTAGCGCTGCTGCAGCCCCAGGCATCTCTTAGCACAGGCAACCTCACAATGGTAGTGAGTTTTCACAGAAATTTATAGGTGGAAAAACTGACTGCCAATGGGACAAATGTAAAAATGCTGCAAGCCACAGATATAAATTTGTTCAACACCAGGATGACTCCTCTGGTGGAGTGACATATGAGTATCACAAATGTGGGAGAGGTTTTAGATGTGACATTAACCTCAATTGACAGGAGAGTTCACACTAAAAAAAAAAAGTCTTTTGAGATTGATGATTTTAGGAAGCTCTTTCATCAAAGTGCTTCTCTCACTGAACACCATGGAGTTTACACAGAAGAAAAACTTTTTGAGTTTAGTGAATGTGGGAAATCATTTAGGCATAAGAATCTCCTTTTTACCAAAAGAAAGTCCACACTCGAAAAAAAGCTATATGAGTGTACCGATAGTGATAAGTCATTACGCATTAGCTGTAATCTCATTGAACATCAAAAAGTTCAGACTGGAGGAAAACCTATGAGTGTACCAAATATGGAAAATCTTTTAGACACAATAGTACAACTCCTTAACCAGAAAAGAGTTCACACTGGTGAAAAGTCGCATAATGTAGTGATTGTGTTAAGTCCTTCAGTCAAACTGGTAACCTCTTTCAACAGCACAGAGTTTATTCACACTGGAGAAAAACCATTTGAGTGTAGTGATTGTGGGAAATCCTTCAGATACATGTCCAACCTCAACCAACACCATAGAGTTCACACTGAAGAAAAATGTTTTGAGTGTAATGTATGTAAGAAATATTTTATCTACAAATATGCCCTGGTTAGACACGCCTTAAATGTCCAGAGAATATTTTATATCTTGCTCAGAATGACAACACTGACGGAAATACTTTGGGACCTTCTTACTTGAATGTCATCTCCTTTTATGAAACACTGGTAGCCAGGTGCACAAAATTCATGCATGGGAGGGTGTCCCTCAGCTCTGACTGCACCCTCTCCAATCTGGGACCCCTTGATGGATGTCCAACTGCAAGCAGTCAAACATTCCTATAGCAATCCGGGACCTAGGCTCCCAACCACTCACCTCTCTGCCTACCTGATTGCTCCTAAGCACTCTGCCTATCAGCCTGCTCTCTCCCAACTGCCCCCCTGCCAGCCTTCTTGCCTCTAACTGTCCCTCCCCCCCACTGTCCTATTCACCCCAACTTCCCTCCCCTCCCCCCCACTGTCCTATTCACCCCAACTTCCCTCCCTTCCTGGCCTGCTCACCCCTAACTGCCTCTGCCTAGGCCCCACCACCATGGCTTTTTCCGGAAGGTCTCCTGGTCTAATTAGCATATTACCCTTTTATTAGTACAGATACTGTGGATTTAAAATAAATGTAAACACCCAATATAGGAACTTCCTCCTCATTATGCTTCTATTTCAAAACTTCCTCTTCTCACAAAATTTCCTGAAGTTCAACCGCATAAACTTCAAGTATCACATTTCGCCCTGGCTGGTGTCACTCAGGTAGTTGGAGTGCTTCCCCATACACTGAAAGGTCTCAGGGTCGATTGCTGTCAGGGTACATAACTAGGTTGCAAGAGGTGGCCGATAGATGTTTCTCTCTTCCTCTCTCTTCTAATCAGTAACAAAATATCCAGCCTAATCGGTGTGGCTCAATAGATAGAGCATTGGCCTTTGAACTGAAGGGTCCCAGGTTAGATTCCGGTCAAGGGTATGTACTTTGGTTGCAGGCACATCCCCAGTAGGGGGCATGCAGGAGGCAGCTGATAGATGTTTCTTTCTCAACACTCTGTCCCTCTCCCTTCCTCTCTGTAAAAAAATCAATAAAATATTTTTTTAAAAAATAAATAAAAACATATCCACAGGTGAGGATTTAAAATGAAAAGTATCTAGTTCCCCATCCCCCCCAGAAATTTTTTTTCACTTCAATTATAACTGGTTCATGTTTTTTTGAATAATAAAATGATAATTTTATAAGATTTTTAAAAAATGAATGATAAGCTTCATCCTGCAGACTGAAGGGTTCTGAGTTAGATTCAGGCCAAGGGCACATGCATGGGTTGTAGGCTCGATGGATTGCAGGGGGCGTGCAGGAGGCAGCCGATCCATGATATTCTCTCATCTTTGATGTTTCTATCTGTTTCTCCCTCTCCCTTCCTCTCTGAAATATATAAAAATATTTTTTTAAAGAAGAATGACGTCTGACTGCCTTAAATAAACCACACTTATGTATGTGTTATATAGCAAGCATGTCCAACTCACGGCCCACAGGCCACATGCAGCCCAGCCAATATCGTGGAATGTAAGAAAGGTTTTTATACAAATTTTGTAACTTCATTTTTACCATATCCTGGATTTTCCGGGTTCCCCAAGACTTTGAGGGACCCCAAATTCGGAGAGCCTCATTGGCCGAGATGGGTGTCTGTGTGTCTGTGTCTATGTGTCTGTGTGCTTGTGGTAGCTGGCTCTGAAGAGATGTAGGATCTCTATCGGTGGTGCCCAAACATGTCTGCAAGACGCGCCATTAAGGACTACGGGCCAGAGAGTGGGAGATGTACCCAATATCTCTCAGGGAAGTCGGTGTGTGAGCACGCCAGCGTGCAGGAGACCAGTGTGAGCTGAAGTCTCAAGTGAGGGGAAGTGACGGGAGCCTTTCCCAGGTCTGATTTTGGTGCCGGCGGGCGGCACGGCACCCCAGGATGGAGCTGGTGAAGTGGGGCCGGCGTGGCAGCGCGGGCCCCTGGCGGCGTCTGGTAGGAGCGGAGGCTCCGGCGGGGCTCGGTCTGCGTGTACGAGCCTGGCTGGGCAGCGGCGGCCTCGCTCTCAGAGTGGGGCCTGAGGGCCCTTCCAGTGGGTCGCCCCGGCATCCCTATTATGTGACAGTTGTTTTATTTCATGTTGTCCCAGATCTGTCTTAGACTATCTTGCTGCTTTCTATTTTTTTTCCAGTTGCTGCCATGGTTGGGTGAAATTTTTTCTACCTTATCTTCAATATGGCTGATTTGGCCCTTAGCCTCTTCTAGTCTCCCATAGAAACCTTCCATTGTGTTCCTTGTTAAGTCTATATCATTCTACACTTCCTCTAGATTAGGGGTGTCGAACTCGATCAGAGAAGGGGCCAAAATCTAAAATCCAGCCTAAATCGCGGGCCGAATGGTTTACTGAACAGTCATAAACTGACAATGTTAACCAGAAATGTGAATTTAAAATGAGTGGAACAATCTTTTCCTTAACAGTGCTGTTAACCAACTCACATGCTATCAAGCAAAACAGTAATATTGGTATCAAGCAAAACAGTAATATTGGAATGTACCTAAAATGCTCATTGTTTTGTTTTCTGGCTAGATGTCTGACACCGTTTTCCCTGGATCAATGAGTCAATGTTCGGTTTTATTTCTTGGGCTGTAGCAACCCGCAAAACAGAATGGAGGTTGTCATCGGTAATGCGTGATATGTGCTTGTTTTTGTTCAGATTCATTATTGAAAACATCTGTTCACAAAGATAGGTGCTCCCGAACATGGATAGAATACGGGCAGCATGAAGTCGGAGCTCTGGCATTGAGTCAGGGGGCAGTAGAGGGTAGAAGTCCTCAATTTCAACATCCTGAAACCTTGATTTCAGGCCACTGTCAGACTGAAGCTCGATTATCTCCATCTGAAGGTGATGGGGCACATTGTTGACATCAACTGTAAAAGGATTGGCAAAGATGTCAAAGCCTGAGTGCTGTGTTCTAAAGTCAGAAGCGCCGCTCAAATTCACTTAGTAAACGGCTAACTTTGGTAGCCAGCCGACTGCAAGGAAAAGTACCAGAAATAGTGGTTGAGATACTCAAACAAACGGGAAAGTGGGCAAGATTGTCCTGTTCCAGTTGGGACTTCCATAGTTGAAGTTTATGCTGGAATGCTGTGATCATGTCAGACATCTTCGTGATGACTTGTTTGCGTCCCTGCAGCTTCAAATTCAGTTGGGCGAGATGCTCGCATATGTCACACATCATAGCAAAATCACATAGCCAGGCGGGATCCGACAGTTCAGGCAAGGGCTTTCCTTTACTTTCTATGAAAAGAGCAATTTGTTCTCTGAGCTCAAAAAATCTTTTGAGGACTGCGCTCTTGCTCAGCCATCTTACTTCTGTGTGGTATGGCACGTCTCCCTGCTCTGCACCCACCTCCTGTAAAAACTGCTGGAACTGGCGATGATTCAGGCCACGTGCCCGTATAAAGTTAATAGTTTTAATGACTGTGGTCATTATGTCATTCATGTCCAGAACTTTTCCACACATAGCCTCTTGGTGGATAATGCAATGATAAGTAATCAAGGGTGTGTGGCAGTGACTTTTTTGCATTCTTTCCTTCATTAGTCCAACCAAGCCTTTCTTTTCTCCGCACATTGAAGGTGCGCCATCGGTAGTTAGCTCCACCAACTTTTCCCAGGGTAATTTAAAATTATTTATAGATTTCTCCACAGCCTCAAATATATCTCTACCAGTCGTCGTCCCATGCATGGCAGCTACATCCAAAAGTTCCTCAGTGACAGAGAGGTCGGTCTTCGTAGCACGTATAAAGATGGACAACGGCGCTGTATCAGTGTTGTCTGTGCTTTCATCAATAGCAAGTGAAAAAGCGAGATAACTGCATGCCTGTTTGGCCAGCTGTGATGATAGATTTCCTGAGAGTTCTTGAACTCTATCTGCAATGGTGTTTCTTGACAAACTGACATTTTGAAAACTCTGTATCTGGTCTGGGCATATTTGCTCACACACTTTTAGCATGCATTGCTTCAAAAAGGCACCCTCTGAAAAACACCTTGAAGTGCGGGCAATTTCTTCAGCTACTATAAAGCTTGCTTTCACTGCAGCATCATTTTTCGCTGTAGCCTTTGTAAACATTTGCTGCTGTGATTGTAGTTTGCCTTTTAGTTCTTTAACAATTTTATGCTTTTCTTCCAAAGTATATTTGCCATACTTAACATTATGTTTGGTGTCAAAATGACGACGTATATTGTACTCTTTCATCACCGACACTGTCTCATAACACAATATACACACTGGTTTGCCCTCTCTAAGCACAAACATGTATTCATTTTCCCATTTGTCATTAAATTGTCTGCCTTCACCGTCAACTTTTCTTTTCCTGGACATTTTGGGATCAATATTGGCAGTAAAAGATGTAGTTTATTGGAAATCTGCATTAGAAGGAAAAAGTTGAAAACTGCACAGGGATAGCTTGATTTGGCAGATGGAGTGGAGGAAAAAAAAGTCAGTCAATAAATGCCTGGCTGGGTACAGATAGCAGATTCTGTTGCGATTTTTATGCCTGCACTTTATGCCAGGAACTGGCAGCTTCTGCTGTGTATTTTTTATGCCCGCACACTCACTCTCTCCTCTGCTCTGCCACCCGCACAACCACATCGGATGCCGGACTATAGGTCATGCCTCCTGAATCTCGCGTGACTTGTTATCTATGCGCATGCGTAATAGATAGCAAGTACGGCGGCCGGCGAGGCGGCCAGCGAGATCACAAGCCTCCTATGTCACTGCGCGTCATTGTGATGGAACGCAGCGGAGTGCAGTGATGACAGTGCCACATTGCAAGGCATGGCGGGCCGGATTTGGCCCGCGGGCCTTGTGTTTGACATGTGTGCTCTAGATTCTCCAACGTTGGTGAATTTCTCAACCTTATAACATTTGTGCATCCTTATAACCATTACTTTGAATACTTTCTCTGACAAATTGCTTGCTACCATTTCATTTAGTTCCTTTTATTATGATTCTTCTCTGTCTTTCATTTGGGGGTGTTTCTTTGTCTTCCTATTTGTTCTATTCCCTTAAAATTGAATATATATTAATCAAACTGCTATGTAACCCACATTTTTTTAATTCGTCTTATATATTAGATGATTTGTAGTACCCAGTGGTGCAGTCTCTCAGGTCACCAGGGCTGGGTATTCTAGGGAGGCATCCTACTTGATATACTTGGGTTATTCTGGTGTAATTAGGTCTTGAATATTATTGACCACTTCATGGATGGAGCCTGCTCTCAGGGTTCTGATGATATGGCTTACATCCTACCACCTTATGCCAAAGGTTATGGAGGCACTGAACCAAATCACAAAATACAACAGGACAAGACATGACACAAAGGAAGAGAACATGAATGTAAACAAGACAACTATAACCCCAATAAAAGTGACCACCAGAGAAAAAGAGAAAATATAATGAGAAGAGAGAGCAAGAATAATACCAAGGAGTAAAAAAAAGAAAGAAAAGGGGAAGAAAACACTCAAAACAAAAGTCACAAACAAACAGAAAAAATTAGGGGTAGTAGATGCTTAGCTTAAAGAAAATATAGGTAAGGAATTGATAAATAGGGGAGACCACAGTTTAGAACAGAGGATGAAAAAAAGAAATGAGAAGGCAAAAATTAAATTTTTTTTGAAAAGGAGATTAGAGGATACAGCAGAAAGGCCTAACTTTAAGAAATGAGCAAGTTAAAAATTGGGAGAAGAGCAAGACAAGAGAGAAAGAAAATAAAAAGCATAGTGAAGATGAAGAAAAGAGAAGGGTAATGGAGTAGGATCAAAAGAGAGGAAATTAGATATATGAATAAACCAACAGAAACTAGAATAATAACATATCAATAAAGCAGATAAAGTAGATTCATTATTTAAAAGGGGGGAAAATGAAATACAAAACTTAAATTGGGTAAAAGATGAAAAACGGGAATAAGAAGTGAGAAAGAAAAGGCTGCAAAAAAAGATAAAAATAAAAACAATAATACATTTTTAAGAAAATTAAAATTAAAAAGTGAAGTGTCATACACTTCAGCTGAGTTTTAGTGCTCCAAGGCTGCTGGTGTAGGACCCCACTCTTCTGCTCGATCTGCTAATACTGGGATTCCTGTAGGTGCTGGCCCCTGTCAGTCACTGTCTTTTGGCTTTAAGCTCCCTGTATGAAGCTGCAGGTGACACACTGGTCCTCTGCTGTGTCTGTATGAACAGGTTATCACTGTAAGCAGGCAGAGCCAATATGCCCTCTTTGCCTTTCCTATGACTGTCAGTCTTAATGACTCAAGCATCTTTTTCTGACAGGGTATTAGGTGGTAATTGTGCTGTTTCTTTTTCAGGAAATAAGATGAGGTGTTTTTCCTGACCCAGAGTTGCTCCTCCACATGTGTCCCAAAATATTGCTCTGGCCTTGGTTGGTCAGAGATTCTTATATATATACCAATGGGGCTGGCTGGCAACCTGGAGTTTTTATCAGTCTGACTAGAGAGAGGCCCGGTGCATAAAATTAATGCATGGGGTGGGAGGTGTCCCTCAGCCCAACCTACACCCTCTCCAATCTGGGACCGCTTGAGGAATGTCCAATCCAGGACTGCTGGCTCCCAACTGCTGACCTGCCTGCCTTTCTGACTGCCCCAAACTGCTTCTGCCTGCCAGCCTGATCAGCCCCTAACCACTCCCATGCCAGCCTGGTTGATGTCTAACTCCTCCATTGCCATCATGTTTGCCCCCAACATCCTTCCTCTACCAGCCTGGTCACCCCTAACTGCCCTCCCCTGCAGGCTTGGTCAACTCCAACTGCCCTCCCTTGCAAGCTTGGTCCCTCTCAACTGCCCTCACCTGCTTGCCATCTTGTGACAGCCATCTTGTGTCCACATGGGGGCAGGATCTTTGACCACGAGGGGACAGCCATCTTGTGTGTTGGAGTATTGGTCAATCTGCATATTACTCTTTTATTAGGTAGGATAGAGGCCTGGTGCATGGATGGGAGCCTGCTGGTTTTCCCTGAAGGGTGTCCCAGATTAGGGTGGGGGTTCCCTTGGGGTGTGTGGTGGCCTGGGCCAGAAGCCTGGTGCGGTTTGCAGGCCAGCCATGCCCCCAGCTACCGAAGCAGAAGCCCTATTATCTGGGATTTATTTATCTTCTACAATTGAAACTGCTATAGCCTGGAGTGGAGCCAAGTCTTCTGCTTGCTCCGTGGCAGCAGCCATTTCTGTTGAAATTTATTTATCTTCTATAATTGAAACTTTGTACCTTTAAAGAGGTCAAAGCAGGCGAGGGCTGCAGAATCTTGGCTTCCTCCATTGCTGGTGGCAATCCTAGCCTCCTGTTCTCTCCAGTTCCATGGCTACCGCCATTTCTGTTGGGATTTATGTATCTTCTACAATTGAAACTTTGTAGCCTTAAGTGAAGGCCTGGGCTGGCCAGAGTGTGCAGAAAGCTTGGCTTTCTCCATCACCAGGGAAACCCAAGCCTCCCTCCTGCTCTCTCTCTGGCTGCAGCCATCTTGGTTGGGTTAAATTGCATACTCATTCCTGACTGGCTGATGGATGTGGCTTGTGGGTGTAGCAGAGTGATGGTTGATTTGCATATCACTCTTTTATTACATAGGATTCCGAAAATAGCATGATGGACCAGTCCCTCTTCCTATACAGACACTGAAGGCTCTTTGGGACTATTCAGACCCATAAGCTTGGCCTCCTCCTCTTTTTTTCTTTTAAGCTCAAAATGCAGGGTGTAGCAGGAAGTACCGTATTTTTCGGACCATAAGACGCACCAGTTTTTAGAGAAGGGAAATGAAGAAAAAAAGATTCTGAAACAAATAGTGTCCTAAAATATTTTATGTGCATTAAAACCCAACATCACAGTCATAAACACATGTAATCAACCCTGTAAAGTAAACAGCAGCATTTAGAACCATTTTAGAGCCAGGCAAGCACACAGAGCCAGGCAAGTAAAAAAACTTTTTTTTTAAAGTATATGTGTAGGCTATATTTGGACCATAAGACGCAGGGACTTTTTCCCCCCACTTCTGGGGGAAAAAAAGTGTGTCTTATGGTCCGAAAAATACGGTAACTCCTGCCATGAGCCTACTGGGCAGGAATAACTATTCTGGGGAGAATTGGCCACTTAGGTTTGAAAGATTAACTATGTCACACTTCTAGCAATATATCCCCAAAAGTAGGAAACACCAATCAAAAAGTATGTATGCACACCTATGTTCATAGCAGCACAATGGTAGCTACAAGAGCTACAATTTGGAAACTGCCTAAATGCCCATCAGCAGATGAGTTGATTAAAAACCTGTGGTATAGCTGAAACCAGTTTGGCTCAGTGGATTGAGCATCTGCCTGCGGACTGACGGGTCCTGGGTTCGATTCCAGTCAAGGGCATGTACCTTGGTTGTGGGCACATCCCCGGTGGGGTGTGTGCAGGAGGCAGCTGATCAATGTTTCTCTCTCAGTGATGTTTCTAACTCTCTATCCCTCTCTCTTCCTCTCTGCAAAATATCAATAAAACATATTTTTAAAAATAAAAAATAAAAACCTGTGATACATCTACACAACGGAATATTATGTGCTGCTGTAATAAAGAAGAAAATCTAATTATTTGCAACAGCATGATGCAATATAATAAACATAAACTGATGCACAAAAATAGAACCAGTGTCAGAGAAGCATCGAACAGACCATCCAAACTAAGAGGGAAGGCACAGGAGGGGAAGGTATCAAAGATTAACCAAAGGACTTGTATGCTTGCATATGAGAATAACCAGTTGGCATAGAAAGCAAGAGTCTGAGGACATGTACTGTTGCGTAGGAGCACGGAGGAAGAAGTCATTGGCGAGATGGGAAGGAGACTTATGTAATAATTTCAAAAAATAAAGAATTTAAAGTAAAAAAGAAAAAAATGTCCCAATGCAGGAATCTTAGCAATGTATCCCTGCCCTGCTTTCCTCCTCAGGCACCTTAAGCCGGTGCCTCTCTCCCTGCTCCAAAGCCTCAGGTGAGTGTTTGCAATAGAAAAGTCCTGTGTTCTGGGTTTAGAGAGTATAAAAGCAAAGACAAAACCAAACCGGAAAAACGAAACTGCATTTTTGTCTCTCCCCAGCACCACGCTGTTTGGCCCTCCTTTCAGGGGGCAGCCTTTCGGGGCTTTTGCCTTTGGTCCGGTTTCCCCAGCAGCCAGCTGCCCTGTGGCTTTTCCATTATGCATTTGGATGTTACCCACCTCGTGAAGGGACACAGCTTTGGTGCAACACTGCTTTCTCCTCACCCTCTTGACCCACTGGCTTGCTGTCCCTCGAAAATCCACTTCCCAGTTCTTGCCATTCTTCTCTGCCCTTCCTTGTTGTAAAGAGTATCTGCTCAGCTGAATCTAATTTGTTAATACCAAGTGGATGTTCTTTGATTTAGTTGTATTTTCAATCGGGCTCAGGATGAGATGCACAATACTACTGCCTAATCGGCCACCATTTATTTATTTTTACCTCTTTCTGATCCTTGCTGTTAAAAGCAGCCAGAGTGACTTCCATACAGCTTGCAAATGCAGAGGGCATGCTCCCTGCAGGATACCACCTGGAGCCTGCCAGCCCTTCACAGAACTCTTCAGTGAAGTCCCCACTGACCAACTCTAGTTTTACCTTCCCCCATACTGCTGTTACCAGTCAACAGATATCCTAGTGCATTCTTTGTGGACTGTTATCCACTAGATGCCAGTTCCCAAGGACAGAGGACTCTGCATTTACAGCATTTGAAAAAGTTGGGGTCAACAGTATCCACAGCTTCAGTCTTTATATGTGTCCCTTATGCTCACCCATGGCTGCTGACCCTCCATCCAACCTGATTCAAGTTCTCATCCCTAAAGCCTTTGCTCAGCCCACCCATTCAAGGAACCTGGCCCAAGAGGTGGCAGAAGCACGTTCACAGGCACTGAAACCCTGTGCCCCCTCAACCACACACCCTAGCAGCACACTATTCCCCACAATCCAGGAACTATAACCTCATTTTGGGTCTTCTATGCAAAGGAAAAACTTAGGGAAGGGACACACCAACCACATCTCATCCTCAGAACGGAGAATTTTATTAAGACCAAGCCTCTCCTGGAGATGTTTGTATTGCAACTTGTTCTTACCACTGAAAATATATAGCACCATTTCCTGTAGCATCCATGCTACATCCAGGACTGTCCGGGTAAGGGGGTGGGAAGAGGAGTGCTTTACTTTTTATGAAATTAGAATGCAAATTAATCCCTAAGTGGAAAAAAGAGACTTAAACACTAGTGGGTCTCAGTGGTGTGAGTGGGTTGTTGGAGGCAGAACTTTCTAAAATAGGGGTGTCGAACTCAATCAGAGAAGGGGCCAAAATCTAAAATCCAGCCTAAATCGCGGGCCGAATGGTTTACTGAACAGTCATAAACTGTCATTGTGATGGAAACGCAGCGGAGTGCAGTTATGACAGTGCGGTGCGGGCCACATTGCAAGGCCTGGCGGGACGGATTTGGCCCGCGGGCCTTGTGTTTGACACATGTGTTCTAAAATGAACTGATTTGGGGGTCCAACGCATCAGGAGGATTCTCCCAGATACATAAGTGGGTTCATTTGCAGCAGGAAGGTGCCTAGGGGGTGGGGAGAAGCAGTGTGGATGGAGATAGAAGAGCCCTGGCCAGCACATCTCAGGCAGACACAGAATCCCAAATTCCCCCCCGGGCTGTGCTTTGACTGGGCCGCCTCTCTTCCAAACCCTGGGAAGGACACAGTGTGCCCAGCTACAGTGGGACTGTCCCAGGCAAAGGCAGGAAAGAGTGAGGAAAGGTGAGCTGTGCAAGCAGAGGCCTCATCTCAGGGCACCAGAGTGAATGTTTGGATTTTTTGGTAATCCTCATCTGAAGATATTTTGAGAGAGAGAGAGAGCAAGGGAAGGGGGAGAAGAGAGATATTGAGAGAGACATCAATATGAGAGAGAAAAAAATCAGATGCCTCCTACATCCCCATATGTGCTGGGATCAAACATGCAAATTGGAACCACAAAGTCAAGCAGTCTTTCATTTAAGGCCATCAGCAGCAATGCAGAATAAGACAATATTGGTCAAAGAGTAATTTTCTGGTATTATGCTGTTGCTCCTAAAGCACAGAAAGGTTGGGATTCAAACATTATCTGTTAACTCTATGATGATAGATCATAATGGTGCTTGACAATCATCCCTAGAAGTGAAAATAGAAAATGAAATAAAAAAATTAAGGCACTAAAGAAAAATATCTTTACTAAAAAATCATAAACCAGAACAGAGTACAGTAAGCAATTTGCAGGTTGGTGAATTAGAAAGTAAAACAATTCATAAAAGCATAATTCAATAAAAAAGTCTCTTCAGCTATAAATGTATCAGGTAATAGTTCTGGGCATGTCCTTAAATCCTTACTTGTACTGGAAACACATGAGGAATATAGTACAGTTTATGTTCCATTAAAAAGGTTTAAATAATAAAATAAAAAAAAAGGTCACAGTTACCTTCAATGTTGTTATTCTAACTGAATAAAATGAAAACATTCCCTGTACATTTAACACTTTTCTCCAGTGTGAACTCTCAGGTGTTTAATAGGACTAGACTTTTGGCTAAAAGACTTCCCACATTCAGTGCACTCATAAGGCTTCTCTCCAGTGTGAACTCTGTGGTGATTAATGGGTATATTACTTGCACTGAAGGACTTCCCACATTCAGTACACTCATATGGCTTCTCTCCAGTGTGGACTTTCCAATGTATACTAAGGTTAGATTTTTGGCTAAAAGACTTTCCACATTCACTACACTCATATGGTTTCTCTCCAGTGTGAACTCTTTGGTGATTAATGAGTGTGCTTCTTGCACTGAAGGACTTCCCACATTCAGTACACTCATGTGGCTTCTCTCCAGTGTGAATGTTGAATGGTGTTCAGTGAGGTGAGCTCTTTGACTGAAGGAAACCCCACATTCACTACATTTGTATGGCTTCTCTCCACTGTGAAGATTCAAATGCTTAGAAAAGCTTCATTTTTTGACTAAAGGACTTCCACATTCAGTACATTCATATGACTTCTCTCCAGTGTGAATTCTCTGGTGTTTAATTAATGTAGTTTTTTCACTGAAGAACTTCCCACATTCACTACACTCATATGGCTTCTCTCCAGTGTGGACTCTCTGGTGTTTAATGAGTGCACCTCTTTTACTGAAACACTTGCCACATTCACTACACTCATATGGCTTCTCTCCAGTGTGAACTCTGAGGTATACATTGAGCTGGGCTCTTAGATGAAAGGAAACCCCACATTCACTACACTCATACATCTCTTCACTAGGATGAACTACCGTATTTTCTGGCGTATAAGACGACCCCTAATTTTACAGTTAAAACATAGGTTTAGGCCTATATTTGCTGTATAAGACTATCCCCCACTTCAAAAAAAAGACTTACTTTGCTGTCAAGATCTGCAGGTAATTTTTGTGCAATTTTGGTCTTTTGCCCCCGATTTTCGGTTGATTTTTTTTCGTTGCAAAGGTCGTCTTATACACAGGAAAATACGGTATCTTATGTCCAATGAGGTTAAAGAATCGTCTAAATACTTTCCTACATTTCTGACACATAAATCATTGCTCCAGAAAATTCATCTTGACATTGAACAACAATCAGGATGTGGCTGGCAGCATTTTCACAGTCACCCCACCGGTTATGACTTTTCCAATCAAGAAATTCCTATGAAACCTCACTGTCATAGTGTAGCTCCTCGGTGTTGAGACTGGCCTGGTGCTGGGGAAGCTATGAGTTGTATCACAAAGCTTCTCCAACTTGCCAGCTAGTTGAAGGCACCATAGATAAGTAGAAGCTTTACCTGCTCACAGGATGCCCTGTCCATAGCTTGTTTCCAGGCTTCCTCTCCACATTCATTCCTCTGCTGCTGGTGAGGGTATGCACTGAAACATATGTCTCCAACACATGCATCACTACAGAAGGCTTTCTGCTCAAAGTATGTTGAATGTGAACCAGTTAGGTGCAAAATATGTTGTAACATAGAGAAACACTGCTTACACAGAAGGGTCCTCTGGGTGGCTTGAGCTGTCTTAGAAGCCCTGTCCTGTGACTCTCCTTGTATAGATACACTATGATCAGAACAGGCCTCCTCATCATCCATTTTATGCCAACAACCTGAAAAGTGAGAAATGGTGAGAAAATGAATGTTAATTGTGTGACAAGGGGAAGTCTCATTGCAAAAGTGTGTTACATATCACACGTTGGTTCCATGAAATTGTTTGAAAATAAGAGATGATCAGGAAAGATGAATAGGGGGCTCTTGTGACTTTTTTGAGATAATGAAGATCCCAAAATAGGGAGGCCTCAACAGAAGTATGACACAAATAGGGGAAGAACCACATGGATTAGAATATGGATCTCCAACTCATCCTTTACCTAACAGCATTCACCATGGCTTATCTGCTGGGGACTGGGAGAGCTGGGGAAGCGGTCGATCCCATCTTACTTCAAGTAAAACTCAATAAAGGAATAGCGGGTTTTGAAAACTACTTAGCACATATGTAAGTACAACTCATAACACATGTGCAAGTCAATGTTGTAGAATACTGCAGAGGCACCAGTGCAGAGGAACAGGAGAGGAAGTAGTGAGCAGTCAGCACTGGGCCTGAGCCACACACCTTGCTATAGTATTCAGGGAAGAAAATATTACATTTGAATGGGGGCCTTAAAAGAACAGCCCATGGTTCATGTTGGTAAAAACCATAACATGGCAGAAGCTGCCACAAATAACCCTTACCTAGAGAAAGAGTGCAGAAGTTGAAGCCATGCATGTGGACACTGTCAGCTTCCCATGAAGAGAAAGTGCAAACTGGGACCCACTAAGCTCACTGCAAGATGCCTGACTCCCTAACACTTAATGTACATTTTGAGATAACAGGTGTTATGGATGATCGTGGAGTCCTTTGTTCAGGCTGGCAGTCACAGCACATTTGACAGAGGACAGTGGGGGAAATTAGCAGAGGCAATGTTCTGGCTGTGGAAGAGAGAAAGCTATGCCTGAGGAATAAAGAAGAGAAATCATCACCTCAGGACACTGGACAACATGAAGGTCTTACCTACAGATGATACAAGTGCAAACACTTCCAGCATGACATTGCAGTACAAAAGTCTCTGAGCCTCATCAAGGAGCCCCCATTCCTCCTGAGAGAAGGTAATGGCCACATCCTCAAAGTTCACATCCTGTCATAATGGGGACAGTACAGCTCAGGATGAGAGTCACTCCCAATATTATAAGGCTATCCTACTAACCACCCTCCAATCCCATCTGCTCTTTCCACTCTTCACATCTGAGAAAATGCCAGGCCTTCATCCCATGAAAGCCACTGTCTTCTTATATTCCTGCTGATATTTTTCTTCCAACAACAATTAAGGCAGTTGAGTAGATAGGAGAAACCTGAGCTCTGGACCTCCCATGTACACCACACTGCCTCAATAGATTGGGTGTCAAAAGCATAGATTAGTGAGGGATATTGGCCATAAAGACAGTGTGAGTGATTTGATACTGTTTTCTCAGAAGATAGCATTGTAGTCCCTCAGATTGTTCCTCTAAGACACCAAAAACATGGCATCACACGTCACCCTTTTGACCCCAATCCCAATGTGGTGAGGCCATTGCTTTGAACTACCTGCTGCACATAGTTCTTTGAACAACACTTCTCTCACACAGCTTCATTCCCAGAGGCACAACTTCAAAGGAAATGCAAATATGCTGTGTTGTGGATAAATTATTTCCTAATCACCTTCTTTTCCAAAATTATACTTCACCACCTCCAAAATATTGTTCTCTCTTACCCTTCTTCCTTACCCATGCCAGTGGAGATTTGCAAGACTGGGTAACACTGATGAATGCTATCTTATTCCTTTCAAACCAGTGCGTCAAACCAACAACAAAAGGCAGGTGGTTAGTTAAATGACACCTAAGCTCTTAACCTAGAATTTAGCACCCAAGCACCTCTCTTTACAGGCAATTACCCTAAAGTTCACCTTATTGTTACATCCAGGAACCACCAGAAATAGACTCTTTCTTAAGTCACTCTTATGTCAATGTCATGGTGCTGTGGCCATGAATTCACATTCCCTCTCTGAGTGCACATCACTCTTTCTACCACACCTCTCTCAAACTTGCACTTCCACAGCCCCAGACCCAGCCCCCCACCACATTTCCTGGCCTTTTACTTATTACTCAGCATGTGTGGTCCAGAGGATGGTTGCAATATTGAATCAGGATCAAGCACTACACAGACTCTGATAGGCCACACTCATAGACACAGCTTTGAGTCCTGCTACGTAAGCCACTCTCCATGATTTTTTTTCCCCTTCAACCCCAATTATTAAGAACAATCAGATCTCAGATATCTATACCCGACGTCCTCTTATGCTTCACTTGATGTCCCTTCACTAGTCACAGCCAAAAACACTCACTTAACCTTCACTCAAGTCCCAGCCCTGATGGCCCCCTGCACCATGCCCAGTGAGTCTCACAGATGACCACTCAAGCCTCCTAGCTAATCCACAACACTGACTACAGCACCCCACAGCCAGGCCACACCAAGAGTCACAAGAAAATCCTGGTGAGAGTTTAGAGAAGTTGATATGTACCAGCCTCAGTATCATCTTGTTTAAATTACTCTTTGACCTCCACTAATCTCAAGTTCACTCATCTTTTAAAGGCTTTGGCCTGCTAAACAATTATCTTTTCCCCACACTCTAGATGACAATTTCTGTCCCTGTGCTGTGTTGTGACACCCACTTCTGACAAACAGTGGCCCTAGGAAGAAAGCCAGTCCTCAGGCTCACACTGTCCCTCTTAACTACTACTCCCATTACCAACTTGACCATGATTCCCTGTATTAAAGTGATATACTGTCCTGGATGATGTATCTCATTTTGTTGAGCACAGACCCATGCACTGGTGTGAGGTCAGATGCCAGGGTTTTGGGCTGGATCCACAGTAGATATTTGCTCATCCCTGTTGCTCTGTTTCTCTCACTGCCCTCCCCATCCTTTCTATATCTAAAATCAATAAAAATATGTATATATTTTTTATTATTTTTTAAAATATATTTTATTGATTTCTTACAGAGAGGAAGAAAGAGGGATAGAGAGTTACAAACATCAATGGGAGAGAAACATCTATCAGCTGCCTCTTGCACACCCCCTACTGGGGATGTGCCCACAACCAAGGTACATGATGTTGTGGGCGACCCGCAAATGACGACCACCAGTCAGCCCAATTGGAATTTAGGAAGCCTTTATTACGAACTCGAGTCCGGGCTCACGTCTCAACTGACACAGCAGTGAGCAACGAGAGCCCCGACCCACTCTAAGCATGCTACTTTTATCCCCATCTTAGGGATGCCTGGCAGATTATGATTGGCCAAAGTTTTAACAAAGAAAGGTCAGTTATAAGTTATAGAAAAATTCCACTAGTACAGTAACATTTAAAGTTTATACAACACCTGGGGTGGGGGTTTATTTTCAGCTTAAGCAGTCTCTGTTTGACCTGGTTTGGTCTGTTTGTTCTGCTTTGCGGCTACTGGAAACAAGACATGTCTGCCTGGGAGTTGAGCCTTGCAACAGAACTATTTTATGACTAACAGTTATGCTTAGCTAAAGCGTAGCATGCTACATTCTTTGTTGTGGGTCTGGTTGCTCGTTCCTTCCCTGGCCTGGAGTCCTGCTTCGACAGGGTCTTGCTAGCTATCTGGAGCCCTGCCTCGACCGGTCTTGCTGGCCACGACAATACCCTTAACCGGAATCGAACCTGGGACCTTTCATTCCACAGGCGGGCACTCTATCCACTGATCCAAACCAGTTTTAGCAAAATATATCTATCTATATCTATATCTATATCTATATCTATATCTATATCTATATCTATATATATATGTATTTTAAAAACATACCTGCAGGTTCCTGATTCAGCTCACTCTTTACTCCAAGCCTTTGCACATTCTGGAACCTATGTCTGGAGGACCTCACACTCACTACACTGGTTGCCAGAAACAAGGTCCACATCATGAAGCCCTACTTCTGGCCTTAGGATTCTGGGCTTAGTGTCTGTTCAAAGTCCTCAGGTCCAAGGGATACAAGAGCAGCGATAGTCCCAGAACTCTACTATCTCAGGGTCCACAAGTGTGTGAGGTTCTGAAATAAGTTCCACAAACCTATACACCTAATCAATTCTGCATTTTCAGGAATTTGTGGAAAGAAAAATGGTCTGTTAAGAGCCTGACAACCACCAGGCTCTATGGGCTCAGGCTGCTCAGTGCCCTTGCCCAGCCCTGAGGCCAGGTGCCCTCCAGATGCCTGTGTGATCTCAGGGCTCAAGTCCTCAGTGCTCACTCTTCCAGTTCCCTTTAGGGGTGTCGAACTCAATCAGAGAAGGGGCCAAAATCTAAAATCCAGCCTAATTCGCGGGCCAAATGGTTTACTGAACAGTCATAAACTGTCATTGTGATGGAAACACAGCGGAGTGCAGTGATGACAGCGCGGTGCGGGCCACATTGCAAGGCCTGGCGGGACGGATTTGGCCCGCGGGCCTTGTGTTTGACACCTGTGCATCATTTACAGGACTTCTCCTTCCTGTCCACAGCTGCTGTCCTCTGTCTTCTAGTCTGTTTTTCCTCTGAGCAATGTCAGGAAAAGTTAGAATTCTGCCTCTGAAAATGTCCCTCTTTTTTTTTTTTTTTTTTTTTTTTTTTTTTTTTTTTCCCCACAACCATCTATGGCTCCAGTGTTCTGAGAGTGAAAGTAAAACTCCTCGTGCAAATACCACAGCTCAGCTCTTTGTTTCCTTTACACCCAAAACAGGCCTGGGTTTCCAGAATCCTCCCTGCTCAGTGTCACCATCGCCTCCTTACAAGGTGGCACTGCCGCCCTCCATCCTCTCCCCCATCACCCATGTGTCACCAGGAGGGACTCACCATCCTGAGCGCGGGGCCCGGGGCGGCGGGACCGGGGAGGCCGCTCCCCAGGCGGGAGGGCTCCGGGGGGGTCAGGCTGCAGGGACGCTGGGAGCGGAGAGGAGCCGGGAGGGGCGGAGACGCCGATCTCCTCGGGCTGTGGGGGCTCCCGGCGCCTCAGACACGCCCCGACCCGAAGGCAGCGGCCTCCCAGGCCGCCTCCTATTCACCACCTGTGCCCTGAAGCCTGTGAATCTCTGAACAAAGACCTAAGAGATTAAATTGTCCACCGAATGGAGGAAGGTGGAATTCCCGCCCTAATAGGATGTGCGGACGTCATAATTCCCTTTGGCTCCACCCATACTTGTGCAGTGCCTTCTGGGTAATGTAGTTTTCTACCCAATAGTGGAGTAGAGTTAGCATCCCAACCAATGAGTTAGGTAAATAAAAAGTGTTGTGGCAAAGTGAGTGATGGCTGGGGAAGGACAAGATGTGTCCATAGGCTTGGCTAACTGCAAAAGACAAACAGATCTCCTAGGGGCAGAGGGTAGTAGGACTGCAAGAGATCCACTAAGGATATACACACAGGGGGAAATTGGAGACATTAGTGATAGGATCAACAATGTAAAATACACGTATATTTTTTTTAAATAATGAAATCCAGCTGGTTGTGCATTGACCTCTGAACCAGGAAGTCATGGTTCTTTTCCTGGTCAGGGCACAACATGGGTTGCAGGCTCAATTTCCAGTGTGGGGGTGGAGTCATGCAGGAGGCAGCTAATCAATGATTCTCTCACATCATTGATGTTTTTAGCTCTCCTTCTCCCTTCCACTCTATAAAATCAGTGAAAAATTTTAATAATGTACACATATACATGTGGGAACCCCCTTTCACATCCCACGTGGTTCAGGGTTTTGGTTCATGGTTTGAGTTCTGGAGAAGGGCTGCACACAAACAAAAGAGACTAGAAGAAATTTAATTTGGCCATATGGGGGGCCAGATGTAAGCCCACCTCTAATGGAAGAACTACTCACTCTTCTGGCCCTGCTATCCCTTTTATTGAGGCTATGAGGAAAACATTCATAGGCCCCTAAGTGTCCTTTGTGAATGAGTAACTAGATACCCTGGAGAGGGCTCAGGGTATCTAGTTGAAAGCTTAGGTGAAATACGTGTGCTCACCAGCCTCTTGTTGTTGAGGGCTGTTACAGTGATCAATAGGAATGAGATAGCATACATCACCATCCTTTGGGCTTGAAAAACTGCACTGGCTTTGGAAGGCAGAATGGTAAGAGAAATATATTAAAGAGGTGGTGGATTAAAATTTTGGAAAAGAAGATGATTAGGAAATAAACTGTGCTCATCATGGCATCCTTGTGTTACATTTGACTTTGTGCCTCTGGGAATGAAGCTGTGTGAGAGAAGTGTGGTTCAATGAATTATGACCAAGAGGCAGTGCAAAATAATGGCTTCAGCACCCTGAGATTGGGTTCAAATGATTGAAGTGAGATGCCATAATTATTGGGGTCTTAAAATAGGAATTCAGCGGATAATAGGTCATTGCCTGATAAGCATCCTGTCAAATCCTCACACTCTCATTATGGACACCATCTCTCCCTACCCTGTGTTCATGACACCCACTGTATTGAAAAGGGGAAGTGTAGCTTGCATGTGAGTCTCAGTGTGAAGTTATCCTGTATAGGATCATCTACCCTTATTGTTGTGGGAAGACACAGTATCAGCAGGAATATAAGGAGAGAGGGACTTTGATGGCACCAAGTCCTTGGGTCATTTTCTTATGTGGGGAGTTGAGGGAGCATATGGATGTTGGGGAGGAAGAACATTAAATCCTAACAGAGAAACTGATCATGGACTGAACTGTCTTCATTGTGACAGGTATGAACTTTGAGGACGTGGCCATCACCTTCTCTCAGGAGGAGTGGGAGCTTCTTGATGAGGCTCAGAGATTTCTGTACCGCAAGATGATGCTGGAAGTTTTTTCACTTGTATCATCTGTAGGTAAGACCTTCACAGTTCTTTTAGTGTCCTGAGGTGATGTCCTCTCTTTCTTTATTCTCTAAATGTAAGCTTTCTCTCTCCCATTCCTAGACCATCGGCTCTTCTATTTTATCCCATTATCCTGTCAAATGTGCTGTGGCCAAGAGTGCTGAGTCATTTGGAAAAACCTGAGCAAAGGACTCCATGAAAATCCCTCACACCCATAGCGTCAAATAGTACAGGAAGTGTCTGGGAGTCAGGATTGTTCCAAACAGCTTAATGGGACCAGGCTTGTACTTTGACTTTTTGGGAGGTGTGTATGACCTTCGTTCAGTAAAAGGCTCTTTGTGACTGACTATGCCAGGTTATGGTCTTTACTTGCATGAACGAGGGGTGGTTCTTGAAAGACCTCTTTGCATTTTTTGTAATGTTATGTTCCCTGAATACTATTGAATGCTGTGTTGCTCTGGGCAGGTGCTGCCTATTCACCTCTATTGTCTTTAAATAAAACTCAGAATATCTGTGTTTCATGAGCTTGTTCAAGAGAAGGTACAAGGATAGGTGTTTTCACAGTATGAACATGCAGGATGATTTAAAAGGGTGCCTCTTTAATTGCAACTCATGGGAAATATGACATAAAAGTGGTGTTTAGATCATACCAGAAACCTGCTCTTATCTAACAGAATTTAGGTTGATGTGCCAATGGCAACAGCTGATTGATCCATTTTCCTTGCAATGCTTGACATTTCTCTGATTTATCTTTTAGTGTGTGACTTCCTGGTTTCTGGCTACCTTCAACTTTTTACCCTTTTCCCATCATCCATTGTTCTGACCTGCTCTATCTGCAGTATTTTCTTTCTTTTTTTTTAATATATTTTATTGATTTTGTACAGAGAGGAAGGGAGAGAGATAGAGAGTTAGAAACATCAATGAGAGAGAGTCATCGATCAGCTGCCTCTTGCACACCCCCGAATGGGGATATACTCGCAACCAAGGTACATGCCCTTGACCAGAATTGAACCCGGGACCCTTCAGTCCCCAAGCCGACACTCTATCCATTGAGCGAAACTGGTTTTGGCTCTATCTGCAGTATTTTCTAATAATAACCTGCATATTTGTTATGAGATAGACATAGGTGCCTCACTAGATCTTGACACAAGCTTCTAGTTTCTTAAATTTTACTTGGAATAAGATGTAAGCAACATTCTTCACAGCTTGCCCCTGTCACCAGCAGACAAGTCCTGTTGAACACTGTTAGCAGAAGAATAAGCAGATGATCCAGCTTCTGTTTCATGTGGTGCTTGCCATATTTGTTTCATATTTTGTTTGAGATCTTCCGTGTATGGTGATCTTCAGTGGCACAGAGCATCACAGCAGCATCTTTTTTTCTTTTAATAAATCTTTATTGTTCAGATTATTACAAATGTTCCTCTTCCCCCCCCTCTCAATTGCTCCCCTCCACCAGGTTCCCACCCCACCCTCTGTCCTTTCCCCATCCCCCATTTGTCCTCATCCATAGGTGCACAGTTTAAGTTCAGTCTCTTCACGCACCCCCCTCCCCTTTTCCCCAAGAATCATCAGTTCACTCCCTTTCCATACCTCTGATTCTATTATATTCAACAGTTAATATTGTTCATCAGATTTTTTAATCCCCTTGGTTTTTAGATTCACTTGTTGATAGTTACGTATTTGTTGTTCATAATTTTTATCTTTATCTTCTTCCTAAATAACCCCCTTCAGCAATTCATATAATTCTGGTTTGGCGTTGATGAACTCTTTAGCTTTTTTTTTTATTTGTGAAGCTCTTTATCTGGCCTTCGATTCTGAGTGATAGCTTTGCTGGGTAGAGTATTTTTGGCTGTACGTTCTTGCTATTCATTGCCTTGAATATTTCTTGCCATTCCCATCTGGCCTGCATGGTTTCTGTTGAGAAATCAGCTGACAATCATATGGGTGCTCCTTTATAGGTAACTACCTGTTTTTCTCTTGCTGCTTGTAAGATTCTCTCTTTGTCTTTTGCTCTTGGAAGTTTAATTATGATGTGTCGTGGTGTGGTCCTCCTTGGATTCCTTTTGTTTGGGGTTCTGCGGGCTTCCTGGACTTGCAAGTCTATTTCTTTCCCCAGGTGAGGGAAGTTTTCTGTCACTATTTCTTCCAGTATTCTTTCGGTATCTTGCTCTCTCTCTTCTTCTGGGACCCCCATAATTCTGATGTTGGTTCGCTTGAAATTGTCCCAGAGGTTTCTTACACTATCTTCAACTTTCTGGATTCTCTTTTCTTGCTTCTGTGGAGGAGTGTCCTCTGGCTCTTTGTGTTCTAAATCTTTGTCTTGATTCTTGCGATCTTCCAGTCTGTTTTTAGGACTTTGTGTAATGTTTTTTTATTTCAGACAATGTTTTCTTCATTTCTAGTTGATCCTTTATTATTTATAGTTGCTCCCTTTTCATATCCTCATAGGTCTCATTTATTTTTTTGGCCTTTTTTAGGATATTCTTGAATAACCTTATAACTGTAGTTTTGAACTCAATGTCCAATCTTTTCTTTTCCTCCATCTCCTTTCTTTGTGTCCTTCCTCTTGTCTGCATTTTAGTTTTTCCCCTGATTTGATGGAATAGTTTTGTGTGCTAGGTGTTCTGGTAGAGCCCAGTAGCACAGCCTTCCCAGTTACCTGCGGTGGATAGTCTTGGTGTAGCCCTTTGTGGGCTGTGTGTGCAGTCTTGTTGTTAAGCCTTGCTTATTGTTGGTATCACTGGGAAGCATTGATCTCCAAGTCAATTGGCTGTGAGGAACAGCAGTGTCTCAGCTAGGAGGGCTTCTGTACTCTGTTTGGATGGGGCAAGGTCTTTGGGTGGCACAGACAATCTTTGGTTCCCTGTCAGTCTCGCCTTAGAAAAGTCCTGTTCCTGTTGAGTTTTGAGTTTCGGAAGATTGGTTGAAGGCTCGCTTACCTCTTTGGTAAAGGCACAGACAAGCTTTGGAATTTGGCCAGTCCCTCCTTAGAGAAAGCCAGCCTCTGGGAGAGCTTCTGTGCTCAGCTTGGATGGGGCGAAGTCTCGGGTTGGTGCAGACAAGCTTTGTTTTCCCTTTGGCTCCTCCCCAAGTCCTGCAGTAATGGCCTCTGGCTTCACACACCTCCGAGAGATCTCTCCCTGCTGCCTGACAGTCTGGTCTCTCCCTGTCTGGGGCCATCTATCAGAGCAATAGGGTGATTCTGTTTTCCTCTCAAACAAGAAAGCCAGCCGTGCGTTAGCTGTCCGCCCTCTCTGCGAGCTGGGAGTAAGCCAGTAGCGAACTCAGCCTGGCCTGCCCTGCCCTCTCCATGCAGGGAGTAAACCAGCAGCAATCTCGGTCCAGCCCTTCCTCTCCGCGCGCTCCGTACCTTCACAGTTCCTGAGGTTCAGCGTGCCTTCTCTCTCCTTCCCAGATGGCAGAGCCTCCTCTTAGCTAGCCATCCGGTGCTTCAGGGCAGTGCCTCCCCTATTTTCCAGTTCTAAATTCAAATTTGTTGTGGTAGGCTGCATTCGGGGGTCTACCCTATGTCGCCATCTTGGTTTCTCTCCACAGCAGCATCTTATCAATCCTTCCTACAGATATGTTACTGTCAAACAACTGCATGTAACCCATGTGTTTTGTGTTTTGGGCGGAGGGCTGGCGATGGGGGATGCCAGCATGTCCAATGTGAGCGCGCACTTCATTGTGCAAACCTTGCACACACACACACACCCACCTCAGGAGAGGTACTGGCCGGAGGTGCGGAAACATCGGGGCATGCTGGACTTCTAACGTGAGGCCCGGGGGGGCCATTGAGGCACAAGGGATAGGACCAAGGAAGCTACCCTCCCGACATGGCTGAGGGAGCTCACCTCACAATGCCCACAGGGCACCTGCCTGAGCCTCAGAAGCCCCAGGACTCAGGGATCCTCATGAGTCAGCTGACACCGACAAAAAAAAAAATAGCACAATATAGGCACATCTCACCAGGGCAGGGCCCACGGTGCTTCCTGGGAGGACTGGGTGGATGGAGGAAAGCCTGAGCCAGGAGCTGGGGAATCCATAGAGGAGTGCTCAGTCGACCCACCCCAGCTGTGTCCCTATCCTTGGTGCTGAAATTTCAGGTCCCAAAAAATCCAAGGAACAAGGATCCAAGCCCTCCATCATCCCAGAGAAAAAGGTTCATGTTCTTCACATGGGAACGCCATCGCTTCGTCAATGACACCCAGGCGAGGCCTGTTTCGCCTCACACCTCCGTTTCATTTCCAATCTAAAAAAGGAACCCTCCACACAAGTGGCTCGTGACACCTTTGGGGCTGCTGGGCTCCGTTCTAAGACACTTGGGTGGCGGGGAGGCTAAACTACACAATAGACAGGGTGACCACGTGCCTCAGGGGAACATGCCAAATACGAAGACACCTTTTTTTCTTAGCAGCAGGTGAGCTGGGGATGGTGACAAGATTCCCCTCCCCCCCTTTCAGACACCCGCTACAAAGCGACAGCTCTGGCATCGATGCCCAGTCAGTATCCTGATCATGGATTACAGGGGAATCTCTCCATCACAAACATATACACACAGGTCCTCAGCGAGGACTTGGCGCCACCTGCTGGGGAAGCAAGGCCAAGGGAGTCCTCTCAGCACCATGGACAGAGACACAATGTGCAAGAGGCAGCTAATGGATGTTTCTCTCTCATTGATGTTTCTAACTCTCTATCCCTCTCTCTTCCTCTCTGTAAAAAAATCAATAAAATATATAAAAATACATAAGAATAAAAAGGCACAAAACAAGCATCTCGGTGGGAGTCACCTTACAGGGAACCTCCTTGCAGAAATCTCCTGGACACCCTCCCCTCCCCGCACCGGCAGGGATGGGATGGAAGGGGTGCAGAACCCAGAGCCCTAACCATGTCTTCAGTGAATTCTCTCTCATCGTGGATTCTCTCTCAGCACAGACATTTCTCTCTCTCCCATTCTGAAATAATAAAAAATAACTTCTTTGCCAAAATAAACAGGCACCGTGTTTCCACACCAAACTATTCAGCAGAATCTTTTTCTCGCGGGTCTAATACTTTCCCATGATGCCCCTGCCTGAGCCTAGCTGCACCCTCAGGAAGGACAGTGGACTGTCTTGCAGTGGCGGCCTCCTGGTAGGACGGCCTCAGCATGAACAGCCTCCCCTCCCCTGAGCTGGCTAACTGCCTCAGGAATGCGTGCCTCCAGGTGACTGGCCCACGTCCTGACAACACGGGGTCAGACACCACACGTGCCCCCCACCCCCTTATTGTCCCTGACCACTGGTTAGGCTCCTATGTGTGCACATAAGTCCTTTGGTCGATCTCTCCCTTTTATCCCCACCCTCCCTTTGAGGTCCAACAGTCTGACCCATGGCTCCTTGTCTCTGGGTCTGTTCTTGTTCATCCTTCTATATTGTTCACCATTTCCTCTAGATGAGTGAGATCATATCCTACTGGAAATACACTTATAAGAGTCAAAAATGAGACGAGCCATAATGGTTATGCCGAAAGGCAAATGAATCAGCCTATGGTGAGCTTCTTGGAATGGCCTCCCTTGGCAGGGCTAGGGCGGGAAGAGGGGACAAATCCACACCCGTGACTTCCATCTATTCAGCGACGGAGTGATGCCGCCCTGGACCAGCCTCCATGATTTTCCAGGTTTTTTGGTTTTGGTTTAGGTTGTTTTGGTTTGTTTTTTTCCGGCGAGATTTTTTTTTTTTTAAAGTGGTGAGGGAGATAATAGCTTTTCTTTCTTTTTTTTTCTTTTTTCTTTTTAATATATTTTATTGGTTTTTCACAGAGAGGAAGGAAGATAGAGAGCCAGAAACATCGATGAGAGCGATACATCGACCAGCTGCCTCCTGCACACCCCCTAAAGGGGATGTGCCCCCAACCAATGCACATGCCCTTGACCGGAATTGAACTCGGGACCTCTCAGTCCGCAGACCTTCGCTGTATCCACTGAGCCAAACTGGTTTCGGCTCCGAGGAGATTGGGGGGGTGGGGGGGGATATGAAATTTCAGCACCAAGGACAGGAGCACAGCATGTTGCTCCTTACATGGCCACGAGAGGGCAGCAGAAGATCGCTTTGCGCAGGAATTGCCTGACAGAGCATCCTTGGAGGTTGGCTCCTCCCCACCAAGCCTGGCGTCCTGTCAGTGGAAAAGAGAATAAAAACTCTTTGGAATTGTTTAGCCCAAAAATAGCTCCATGATTGATCTGCGCCTCCTCCTGCGCAATCCTAGCAGTTCTGGCAGAGGGCGCTACCAAGCTGGAGGACCCTCCCTGGAGTTCACCTGAGCTGAGCCTGGCTCTCACAGTCGCAGCTTATCTTCTTTGGAACAACACAGACCACTCGGGGGTCTTCGTTCTCTAAATTGTAAAATTCACACACGGAACATACATTTACCTATCTATCTATTTATTCATTTATTTAGCTAATCCTCACACAAGGATATTTTCTTCTTTTTCAGAGAGGGAGTGGATTCTTAATTTTTTTCAGAGAGATGCAGCGGGAGATAGATAGAAACATCCCTGTGAGGGAGAGACATCCATGACTGCTTGCCTCCCATAAACCCCGGGGATGCAAACGGCAACCTACACACATGCCCTTACCTGGGAATCACACATGGGAGCCTTCGGATGCAGGTTGACACAGTGGTCAGCAACCTGCGGCTCGCAAGCCACATGCGGCTCTTTGGCCCCTTGAGTTTTTAGCAAAGGCCAGCTTAGGAGTACCCCCATTAAGTTAATAACTATATACCTCCCCTAATATTTACACGGTAAAAATAAGATTGTTTTAGAGTAATAAATTTGACAGTAAAACAGTAGACAAGTTTTCAGGCTAATTTAAATTGACTAATTGTAAGTAATCAAATATTCTAGAAAAACTAATTGCACTGGACAAAAAGCTGTTCTGTTAACTAAAATTTTTATTGGTAGTTCATCTCAGGATAAGATCTCACAACAGGAAATGAACCTAAAGCAGTCACATTGTAGTGCAAATAGTAAAATTTAAAAGCTATCAAAACTACATTATAAATTTTTCAAAAGCCTCCTAATATTTAAATCAAAAAAAGGGAAAAGTAGAAGAATATCCTGTAAGTAAATTACATCTAGAAAATTTGTACTTCAGAAAATTAATTGTAATGCTAACAGCAAGACACCCGTGAAAAACACACATGGTATCAAAACAAGCCAGAGGAAAATCATTTGGGCAAAAAATGAAAAAGGATCCCAAGTCAAATTTATAGAAAATATTCTTTTATTCACTTGGTCGAGAATATGTTTGTATATTTTCAGAAAACAACTCTGAGACCATGTGGATTCTGGCAACAGAGAGGAATTGACAGGACTGCTCCAACCATGAAGACAGAAGAGGAGCAGTCCAGAGATGGAAGACGCTGACGACGCCTTGCCATAATAGCAGTCAGCAGTTGTGTGTCACTGCAGGTTGCCCAGGACCAAACCAGAGAGGGTCAGAGCTGCATTACCACCATTTGCCCACCATCCAGAACTGAAATATCATGGCTGACATGTACACATAAGGAACTGTCTGACATTGAAATGGGGTCTCAAAAGAACTGTTGGCCCAGATAGAAACTCACTGCAGACTGACTCATATGCCTTTCAGCATAATGATTATTGCATGTCTCATTTTCGATTCTTATAAGTGTATTTCCAGTAGGACACGATCTCACTCATCCAGGGGAAATGGTGAATAACATAGACGGATGAACAGGAACAGACCCAGAGATAAGGAGCCGTGGGTCAGACTGTCGGACCTCAGAGGGAGGGTGGGGATAAAAGGGAGAGATCCACCAAAGGACTTGTGTGCACACATAGGAACCTAACCAGTGGTCAGGGACAATAGGGGGGTGGGGTCATCAGTGGGGAGGATGGGGGATTGGAATGGGGGGTTGAGGACAAATATGTGATACCTTAATAAAAAAAAAATTTTTTTAATGTACCTACCCTGTTTCCCCGAAAATGACAGTGTCTTATATTAATTTTTTCTCCCAAAGTTGCGCTAGGTCTTGTTTTCAGGGGATGTCTTATCTTCCCATGAGCTAGGTCTTATTTTCGGGGAAACACAGTACCTATCTAGTTTAAGTTTAAAAAATTTGGCTCTCCAAAGAAATTTCAATCATTGTCCTGTTGATATTTGGCTCTGTGGACTCATGAGTTTGCCGACCACTAATGACCACACTGGCCAGGCCACATTCCTGTGTGGAGCCTTAGTACACTCAATGCCGCCAGAAGGAGCTGCCGTGCCTGGGCTCCGCCTGCAGAGAGACTGTGGGATGGGACCGCGCAGCTCAGGACGCGGACAGGAAAGTGCCGCTCCAGGCGCTGCAATTCCGCTGCAAGACATGCCCCTGAAAAGGGGTTGGTCCTGCCAAAACCGGTGTGGCTCAGTGGATAGAGCATCAGCCTGCGAACTGAAAGGTCCCGGGTTCAATTCTGGTCAAGGGCGTGTACATTGGTTGCAGACACATCCCCAGTGGGGGGTGTGCAAGAGGCAGCTGATCGATGGTTCTCTCTCATTGGTGTTTCTAACTCTCTATCCCTCTTCCTTTCTTCTGCAAAAAATCAATAAAATATATATTTTTTAAGTGGTCGGTCCCTGCCGAGACAGGTTTGGCTCAATGGATAGAGCGTTGGCTTGGGGACTGAAGGGTCCCGGGTTCTATTCCGGTCAAGGGCATGTACCTTGGTTGTGGGCATATCCCCAGTAGGGGGTGTGCAAGAGGCAGCTGATCAATGACTCTCTCTCATCGATGTTTCTAACTCTCTATCTCTCTCCCTTCCTCTCTGTACAAAATCAATAAAATATATTATAAAAATAAAATAAAATAAATTTTAAAAAAAGTGGTCGGTCCCACAGGAAAGCCTCCCTCATCTCCACCCGCCGCTCCAATCAGGGAAAATCCATCCTGCTTGCCCTTTAGCTGTGACCCAATGTAGATCCGGGTCCCAAAACCAGTTGTTGGACGAGGCACGTGGACGCAGTGATCAAAGGAGACATCTTCCTCATCATACAAAACGGATGAATGGATCTGTCATTGACTAAAACCGCTATGCTGTGCCATTATTTTTTTTTAAATACATTTTATTGATTTTGTACAGAGAGGAATGGAGAGAGATAGTTAGAAACATCAATGAGATAGAGTCATCGATCAGCTGCCCCTTGCACACCCCCTACGGAGGATGTGCCCGCAACCAAGGTACACGCCCTTGACCGGAATCGAACCCGGGACCCTTCAGTCCGAAGGCCGACGCTCTATCCACTGAGCCAAACCGGTTTGGGATAAAAAGTATGTTTAAAATGTGTTCATAAACATCAATCTAAGAAATGCTGCTGGTTTACTTTTTGGTTACTAGTATTGAAAAATTAAGGTTTCTAAGAATTAAAACCTCAAAACAAGTTGAAATAAATTGTGTAAATTTAATAATAGAAGGCTTGATGTAAAAAGTGTATATACTTTTTCAGGAGAAATTTGAAAATTATTCAAATGATGGTCATTTCTGAGTGGGTCACCTCCACTCAGATGTTATTCCAAAGCAGCACACTAGATGGCAGCAGGAATTAGCTTTTTTTGCTGATCTCCCCTCAGATGTAATTTCCAAGATGCACAGGAGATGGCAGCAGAGAGTAGTTTTCCTTGTGACGTCACTCAGGTGCTATTCCCAAGATGCACACTAGAGGCTGCAGGAGAGCATTACCTTTCCTTAGGCTTGGCAGCGCAATGAGACTCCAGACCCTGATAAGAGGCTCACTCTACGATAAATCCTGATATCAGTTACAAAAATTTTAATAGCTGAAACCAGCGTGGCTCAGTGGATAGAGCGTAGGCCTGCGGACTGAAAGGTCCCGGGTTCGATTCCGGTCAGGGGCATGTGCCCTGGTTGCGGGCACATCCCCAGTAGGGGGCGTGTAAGAGGCAGCTGATTTATGATTCTCATCGATGTTTCTAACTCTCTATCCCTCTCTCTTCCTCTCTGTAAAAAATCAAGAAAATATGTTTAAAATATATATATACATATATTTTTTTTATTGATATTTTACAGAGGGGGAGAGGGATAGAGCTAGAAACATCCATGAGAGAGAAACATCGATCAACTGCCTCTTGCACACCCCCTACTGGGGATGTGCCCGCAACCAGGGCACATGCCCCTGACCGGAATCGAACCCGGGACCTCTCAGTCCGCAGGCCTACGCTCTATCCACTGAGCCAAACCGGTTTTGGCAAAATAAATAAATAAAATATATATTTTTAAAAATATTTTTATAGCAGACAGGAAAGGTAAATATCCACTCAGCAAAAACTCAATGTTGAAGCAAATTACTTATACTTTTTTAATAAATTGTACGAGAAATATAATAGTAACAGAATTCTCACCCTACAAATAAAACATGAATTCCTCGCCTTCTCACTTTTCTTATTCCTTCCAAACACAGAAAGTTGAACTGCTAAATAAGGTCAAAACTGACCATTTGGGCCTACCCAGTTTTAGGTCAGCAGATAGAGTGTCAGACTGCAGACCGAAGGGTCCCAGGTTCGATTCTGGTTAAGGGCACGGACCTCAGTTGCAGGATTCTCCCTGGCCTGGGCCCTGGTTGGAGCATGTGCAGAAGGCAACCCATCGATGTGTTTCTCTCACACCAATGTTTCTCCCTGTTTTTCCCTCTCTCTCCCACTCTCTCTAAAAATCAATGGGAAAATATCCTCGGTTGAGGATAAACAAAAACACACACACAGCCCTAACCAGTTTGGCTCAGTGATAGAATGTCAGCCTGCGAATTGAAGGGTCCCAGGTTCGATTCCGGTCAAGGGCATGTACCTTGGTTGCGGGCACATCCCTGGTGTGAGGTGTGTAGGAGGCAGCTGATTGATGTTTCTCTCATCGATGTTTCTAATTCTCTATCCCTCTCTCTTTCTCTCTGTAAAAAGTCAATAAAATATATTTTTTTTAAAAACACACACACACACAAACTGACCATTTTTGGTATAAAGAAATGTTTACCAAATATGATTTAACTTAGTATAACTGATATTGAGCTCTACTGGTGATTTCAACCTGTATAATTCTTTTTCTTTTAAATATATTTTATTGATATTTTACATAGAGGAGGAAGGGAGAGAGATAGAGAGCTAGAAATGTCGATGAGAGAGAAACATTGACCAGCTGCCTCTTGCACACCCCCTACCGGGGATGTGCCCGCAACCAATGTACATGCCCTTGACTGGAATCGAACCTGGGACCTTTCAGTCCACAGACCGACGCTCTATCCACTGAGCCAAACCGGTTTCGGCCAACCTGTGTAATTCTTACCACTATTTCTAGCCCCAAACAGCACAACCATATTTGCTACAATAGCAACTGAAATGTATCCAGTATACTTTTAATTATGATATTCTTTTATTAAAAAAAAAATACAAGTATGGAACAAGAATAATTTAACAGTGTTCTAGAACACTCGCTACCAAAATACAGGAATGGATAAGGCGGGATAGTGTAACAACAGAACAAAAACCTATGTGAAATTCAAGGTTTACCCGGAAGATTAAAGAAAACTAACAAACATTTAAAAAGATAGGACCTTTCATTTTTTTAATCAGTCAGAAGAGAAGAGTTCAAAACAATACCAAGGTCCACACACCATAGAGCTATGGTTACGCGTTAAATATAATTACTATCTAGAAGTATGCAAAAATATAAAGTTCTATTTCATACAGTAAAACCCTTGATAGAAACCATTTTAAAATTAAGCAGAACTTCTCAACCTAGGTGTGAGGTATAAGTTTTTCTACAGGTTCCTTTAAAGGTTTTTGTTGTGTGTGTGTTTTTAACAAAACGCTACATCTAAAAACAACGTAATCCCGTCGGCTCTCCAATTAATGCTACTTAAAGAAAGAAAAGTGTATAGCTCAGCCACATACTCCTTTAGGCCTCTCTGAAATAAATGTTCCATTTTTCAAGTATGGAACTGGAACTCAAAGTATCCCGCAGCACAGCACTGAAGAGAAGGCGAATACAGGAAAGACTTGGCTGTCTGTCATATGGCACAACATTGTTTTCTCCGACACGTTTTTGAAATACACACCAGAGTTTCGTTTTTCTCCTCCAAGGCCAGAATTATCATCTACGTTAAGATACGGCTGGTGGCTGTAGGACCCCAGAGCGGAAAATAACCGCGTCGATGTGGTATCGCAAATGTAACACCGGTAAGAAACTACGGATCAGAGCTCGTCGCGGTGGAAATACTCATCGTGAAGCTGGCGGCCATAGTCTGTGGCCTCGCTGGTGAGGAACAAGTCCTGGTTCTCCAGAATCTCCGCCTCGGAGAGCTTCCTGTCATTGTTCAGATCCATCTCGTCGATGAGGTGGAGAGCCTTGAACAAACGTCATTCAATGTGTCAGGTGCAATTCATAGTTTCAGCAAGATGTGCACATTTCAATGGGTGTTAGATTTGTCAGAGCCATTCATACTTTCATTCATTCACGGTTTGCACCGTATTTTTAAAGGAGCCTGTGAGCAATAAAAGAATCACTCATCAAAATGATTATTGCATGCCGGGACCGGTTTGGCTCAGTGGATAGAGCGTCAGCCTGCAGACTGAAAGGTCCCAGGTTCGATTCCGGTCAAGGGCATGTACCTTGGTTGCGGGCACATCCCCAGTAGGGGATGTGCAAGAGGCAGCTGATCTATTATTCTCTTTCATCAATGTTTCTAGTTCTCTATTCCTCTCTCTTCCTTTCTGTGAAAAATCAATAAAATATATATATTTTTTTAAAAAGATTATTGCTCCGTTCAAGTACTCACTGTCTGAGTAAATGAAAACATTACAGACTGTCACAGGGTCTGTCTCCGGCTTCTCTCATTATCTCCTTTGCTAATTTCCGCTGGGTTCTGTCTCAAGTCTGACTCAGGATATCTCTAAGTTAAGCAACATGAACATAACCATTCTGAGCCCCTACAGGCAAATACAAAGTTTATTTTTCTAACTGTCCTATCAAATGAATACATGATGCAATTTTAACTTGCTTGTCCCTTGACGATCTAAAACAGCTCATAGATTTAAATCAAGAAAGAGCAATGTGCCGAAACCGGTGTGGCTCAGTGGTAGAGCGTCGGTCTGCGGACTGAAAGGTCCCGGGTTTGATTCCGGTCAAGGGCATGTACCTGGGTTGCGGGCACATCCCCAGTAGGGGGTGTGCAAAAGGCAGCTGGTCGATGTTTCTCTCTCATCGACGTTTCTAGCTCTCTATCTCTCTCCCTTCCTCTCTTGCGAAAAATCAATAAAATATATATTTAAAAAAAAAAAAAAAAAAGAGCAATGCATTGATCCTTAAAAATGTAAGTGCTTCTTTCTTTGGCTCACACACTTGAGCTTCCTTTCCCACCCACAGTGACACACACACAGGGGAGGGTGTCACTCGGGAGCGCTCACCTCTTCCTGGGCGATGCCCTGGTTGTTGGGCACCACCCAAGACAGCAGCTCTTGAGGGTCCAGCCTGCCGTCCGAATCCTTGTCGTAATCATTCAGGAATCTATCTTTCTCAACAAGTATCCACTCTGGGTCTTCATTGGCTGCTTTAGATGAAAAGAAATCAACAACAAATACACATGTAAGAATATCACATGTATATAATGAGGCATTGGATATATCCCTAGAATAAAAGGAATGAATGTAAAGCCTACTACATAAAAAATGCCCAAAGAAACAAAAATATTTAACTGAAAAGTGCTAAAATAAGTACAAACTATACAGTCATTTTCAACAGTGACACACAGGTCTAAGCAACTCTGACTTTTGAAATCGTTGCATATTCTCACAAACTAGTAATTTTATCAACTGCTATTTGTTATATCTGCTTTTCCCAAATTTGATCTGGGTAAAACTGTTTGCATGTCACGTGGCTACATAAAGCTTCTCGCCTTTCTTACAGAGCAATGCTGCCTGTCACTTCAAAGGACCTTCCCAGTAAGCGGTGCTTTTAGGCAACAATTCTGGAAGAAATTCTGAGAAAAGACATATACAAACTCCTGAAATTTCAGACAACCATAAGTCACCTTCCACAGTCCACACCGGTGTTCACGGTATTTATACTTATTTCTCTTTTAAGATCTACATCAAAAGATACAGGATTTTGTTTTAAAATATCAACCGCCGAGCCGAAACCGGTTTGGCTCAGTGGATAGAGCATCGGCCTGCGGACTGAAGGGTCCAAGGTTCGATTCCGGTCAAGGGCATGTATATTGGTTGTGGGCACATCCCCAGTAGGGGGCGTGCAAGAGGCAGCTGATCGATGATTCTCATCGATGTTTCTAAGTATCTCTCTCCCTTCTTCTCTGTAAAAAATCAGTAAAATATATTTTTTTTTTAATAAAAATATCATCTTTCCTTCCTCCCCACTGGATTTGACAATCACACTGTATGAGTCTGGAAAGGAAAACGTGCCAGGGCCCAGATGGGCTCTGAGAGGAGCAGGACAGCATTCTGGGGTGACCTCCACATGTGGGGTTTTGCTCGTCTCACTGGGCAGAACGAGCAGCCATTGGGCGAGTGCTTTTGGCTCCATTTTCTTTCTTTCTGTTGCGTTTGCCCCTCTGCCAGCACACTTACCTGGGTCCCGCCTGTAGTCCCCTAGGAATTCTTCCAAACTGACAAATCCATCCCCGTCTTTGTCATGTTCTTCTAAAGCCTCTTCGATGACGAATTCCTAGCACAGAAATAAGTTAGCAACGACGTTTCCAATCCCACCACCATCCGGGTCACTCCTACTGCAGAACTGCTTTCGCAGCCGTCCTCTGGATGGTCTGTGCTGGCAAACACGGATTGGAAGCAGGAACACAACACCACCATGTGGTAAATCCAGCATCCTCAGGCTGTGTGGTTAGGGTCCCCGCTCCTCTGAAACCACCTCAGCGCTGACCGCATTTTCCTCCTCCTCAACGACATCTCCGAGTACCCCTCTTCTTTTTTTTTTTTTTTTTTTTTTTTTAATATATTTTATTGATTTTTCACAGAGAGAAGAGAGAGAGATAATCAGAAACATTGATGAGAAAGAATCATCCATCAGCTGCCTCCTGCACACCCTCTACTGGGGATGTGCCAGCAACCAAGGTCCATGCCCTTGACCGGAATCGAACCTGAGACCTTTCAGTCCGCAGGCCGACGCTCTATCCACTGAGCCACACCGGTTTCGGCTACCCCTCCTCTTTAACTCTGCTTTTCGCCCAAACCATGAGAACCCCGAGTCTTTCTCTTTGCACAGAACTGTTGTTCTAGCTCCAGATCTAAAATGTATCTGTTGAAGAGTGAGATTGCTGGAGCATGCTTCCAGGGAGGCCGTGGACTCTGCTCAGATAAGAGTTATCAGTGCTGACTAGGCCAGGCCTGGAGATACGGTCTCATGGCCCCGTCCCAGCATGCAGGCCTTCTTTCATAGACCACTGTTGAAAGGGCAGAGCAGGACTCTCCTTTTGTGTAACTATCATCATGTGTAACTATGTTCCCGACATGACCCCTTTCCGAGAAAAACCACAGAATGTGTCCGTTACCCAACCCACCCTTAAATCAGCCCATACAAACGCAGAGGGAGCCGAAACCGGTGTGGCTCAGTGGATACAGCATCGGCCTGTGGACTGAAAGGTCCCACGTTCCATTCCAATCAAGGGCATGTACCTTGGTTGCGGGCACATCCCCAGTGGAGGGTGTGCAGGAGGCAGCTGGTCGATGTTTCTCTCTCATCGATGTTTCTAACTCTCTATTCCTCTCCCTTCCTCTCTGTAAAAAAATCAATAAAATATATTTTTTTTTAAAAATAAAATTATAGCCGAGACCGGTTTAGCTCAATGGATAGAGCCTCGGCTTGGGGACTGAAGGGACCCGGGTTCGATTCCGGTCAAGGGTATGTACCTTGGTCGCAGGCATATCCCCAGTGGGGGGTGTGCAGGAGGCAACTGATCGATGACTCTCTCTCATGGATATTTCTAACTCTCTATCTCTCTCCCTTCCTCTCTGTACAAAATCAATAAAATATTTTAAAAAATAATAATAATAAAATAAAATTATAGCCGAAACCGGTTTGGCTCAGCGGTAGAGCGTCCGTCTGCGGACTGAAAGGTCCCGGGTTCGATTCCGGTCAGGGGCATGTACGTTGGTTGCGGGCACATCCCCGGTAGGGGGTGTGCAAGAGGCAGCTGGTCAGTGTTTCTAGCTCTCTACCTCTCCCCCTTCCTCTCTGTAAAAAGTCAATAAAAATATATTGAAAATAATAATAAATAAAATTAAATTATAAATAAATAAGTAAAATAAAAACTCAGTCCTTTACCTTCTCCCTCCCAATAAGCAGCCTCCACCCCGAGCCCTCCTTCCCAGTCCAAACCTCTCCGAGATACGGTCCCGTCTCTCACAATTCTGGCTGGATGCAATTCTGGATCACCAGCTAAAGCAGGTCTCAAGTCCTGGCCTCTCAACAACTCAATGAAAACTGCTCTTCCTTACCGTCATATAATCAACCTCTTCAGGATGCTCGAAAGCAATGAATTCTTCAAGATTTAAACCGGGATCCGAGTCCTGGTTAGCCTTTTCGAACCGCTTCTTGTCCTTTAGATGAAGCTTGGGAAATGAGATATTGAACACGTTTAAAGGTCTCATCACAACACATAATTGTGAATACCACCTCCAAAAGTACAAACCATGCGGAATCTGAAGTGCATTTTCATTCGTTATTTTATCTTCACATCATCCCTCTGACGGTTGTTTGGGGAAATGACGTTTATTAGAAGCAGCAGTGCAGTCAGAGCGGCTAGGAGCGATTCCAGCAATGCCACTTACCAGCTGCTCCTTCCGGCACTCAGCTTCCCTCCCCTGGTCTCCTCAGCTATACAGTGGGGACCGTCTGACACCAAAAGCAAAGGCAACAACCGCAAAAGTCAACAAGAAGGCCCTGGCCAGTGTGGCTCAGTGGGTGGGGTGTCATTCTGCGAGCCAGAGGCTGCCGGGTTGATTCTGGCCAGGGCACATGTGTGCTCGGTGGTGGGCTCAGTGCCTGGGCGCAGGTGTGAAGGAGGCAGCCGGTTGATATCTTGCTCTCACATCAATGTTTCTCTCTCCCTCCACCTCAGCGCGTGCACTGGGCTACTAGTTTCATGTAAGTGTGAAAGGCAACAATATTCCTTTAAATTAACACAGAACTGCCGAGGCTGGTTTGGCTCAGTGGATGGAGCGTCGGCCTGCAGCCTGAGGGGTCTCGGGTTCGATTCCGGTCAAGGGCATGTACCTTGGCTGTGGCCACATCCCCAGTGGGGGGCTGATTGATGCCTCTCTCTCATCGATGTTTCTAACTCTCTATCTCTCTCCCTTCCACTCTGTAAAAAATCAACAAAATATATTTTTTAAAAATAAATAAATAAAAATAAATTAACACAGAACTGCTACTATTTCTCCATACTATCATCATCCCACTAGAGGCCCGGGGCATGAAAATTCAGAGACATGGGGGGTGGGGGGGAGGCGGGTCCCCTCAGCCCGGCCTGCCCCCTCTCACAGTCTGGGAGCACTGAGGGGCTGGAGGTGACCCCACTATCAGGGGAAGGTGATCACACCTGTGCTGCTGCCACTGCCGGCAGCGCAAGCCTCAGCCGGTCCTGGCTACCTGAGCTATGGGCAGCCACCATCGCAGGCTTGCCTGTGCCTCAGGCCGGCCCTGGGGGGCTGAAGGGGACTGGGGAACTCTGGAGGCAGGCGTGCAGAGAGGCCAGGTCTGCCCAGGGGCGGGCCTGGCCTTGCCACGTACCTGCCACCCCAGCGGGGCAAAGGGGACTGGGCGCCGCCATTTTGTGGATGTGAGTACCACCATCTTTGAGGGTGTGACAGTCAATTAGCATATTCCCTCCTTATTGGCTGTGGGTGCTGCCATCTTTGCAACAGCGTGGGGGTCAATTACTAACATATTCCCTCTTTATTAGGTAGGATAATCAGACATAAAGACACTACAGTGTGAGGTGGTTCCATATCGGACCCAAAGCTGCCTGAGTGTTAGTGGGGCAGCCGGATGGAAAGCCAGGCAGACCTCTACTCTGGGGCAAACGCCCAGCATGTGCTCAGTCACCAGGAGAGCAACTGGCCTCTGGAGCTCCAGCGGCCCACAGGATTCTAAAGCAAACAGCACAGCCCTGACTGGTTTGGCTCAGTGGATAGAGCATTGGCCTGCAGACTCAAGGGTCCTGGGTTTGATTCTGGTCAAGGGCATGTACCTTGGTTGCGGACACATCCCCAGTAAGGGGAATGCAGGAGGCAGCTGATCGGTGTTTCTCTCTCATCAATGTTTCTAACTCTCTATCACTCTCCCTTTCTCTCTGTAAAAACATCAATAAAATATATTAAAAAAAAAAAAACACAGCATGTACAACCATGACCTATGGCCACAGTAACTAAAAGGTGGGCACCAAAAATAGGTAAGTTAAGGAATTTGAAGCGGCTCAAATGTTTGCCAAATACCCTTGACTAATAATAATATCTTGGGACATAATGGTTTGCAACTAGGTGCTTGGCTTTCTATTTTTCCACATAAGAAAAACTATCGTTTTAAGAAAAAGACTGTAAAATTAATTTGAAATACAAAAGTACTTAAAATAGCAATTTCTGAAGAAAACAGTCATTTGTCTTGAAAAGTTCTATTTACTAAACAAATGTTTCCTAAATATTGTCCTCCTCAGCTCTGCTGAAGCAGCATGTATTTAAACAAATTAAACCATGAGAGGCAACAGAACTACGGTCACACAGAATCTTCAAAAATGAGTTATTAGCTGAAACCGGTGTGGCTCAGTGGATAGAGCATTGGCCTGCGGACTGAAAGGTCCCAGGTTCGATTCCAGTAAAGAGCCTGTACCTTGGTTGCGGGCACATCCCCAGTAGGGGGTGTGCAAAAGGCAGCTGATCGATGTTTCTAACTTTCTATCCCTCTCTCTTCCTCTCTGTAAAAACTCAATAAAATATTTTTTTTAAATGGGTTATTAAAAAAGGGTGGAGCCACTATGGAAGACAGTATTGCAGTTCCTCAAAAAATTAAAATAACATCACCCTACGATGCAACAATTCCAACTACACTTCTGGGTATATTCCCTCCAAAAACTTAAAGTAGGGTCTCGAACAGATATTTGCACACCCATGTTCATATCTATCTATCTATCCATCCATCCATCCATCCATCCATCCATCCATCTATCTAAAAGTCTGAGCAACCATTACACGACCAAAGGACCAGAGCAACTGGTGGGCCAGTTGCTATGATGCATACTGACCACCAGGGGGCAGACACTAATGCAGGAGCTTCCCCTTGGTGAGTCCGCTCCCATAGCCAACCTCCCCCTGTCCTCTCCCCCTGGCCAGCAAACCTCCCATGGTCCCTCCCCGCCAGGCAGGCTCAGTTCAGGAGCGGGCGAGATGGCCCAGAGAGTCCCCGACTGCAGGCCAGGCCTAGGGACCCCACCTGTGTAGGCATTTCACGCACCGGGTTCTAGTCATTAACAATAGCCAAAAAGTTGACGCAAATCCAGGTGTCCACGTATAGATGAATGGATAAACAAAATACAGTATGCACCTGCACTAGCGTATGATCCACGCCGAGACCGGTTTGGCTCAGTGGATAGAGCGTCGGCTTGGGGACTGAAGGGTCCCGGGTTCTATTCCGGTCAAGGGCATGTACCTTGGTTGTGGGTATACCCCCAGTAGGGGGTGTGCAAGAGGCAGCTGATCAATGACTCTCCCTCATCCATGTTTCTAACTCTGTATCTCTCTCCCTCCTCTCTGTATAAAATCAATAAAATATATATTAAAAAAAAAAAAATAGAGTATGATCCAGTCTTAAAAAGGGGCAGCCCTCACAGGAGGCAACCAATCAGTCTCTCTCTCACACCGATGTTTCTCTCTCCCTCTCTCTCTCTCTCTCTCTCTCTCTCTCTCTGTCTCTTCCCCCCACTTCCACTCCCTCGTTCAAAGGCAGTCTGTACGCATGCTCTCACCTGCCTGAAGGACTCCTCTTCCGCGTCGTCCAGAGCTGTGTTCTCGTCAAAGTCAATCACGCGGTCGTACATCTGGATGTTGTATTCGTCCCAGGACACGCTCCCATCGCTGTTCTTATCGTATTCCACAAACTGCTGTTTTGCCTCTTGCATCGCATAATGTTTAAAGGACATCTGAATCCACGAACTGAGCTCACCTAGGGGAATGTCCCAGAACACAATAGGTGTTAACCGTAATTCTCACACTTTGAGGGTTTCTAGACGGTCTCTCAGTGAAAACACACACACACAAAATTCAGTGTCTGCAAATACGGAATGAGAGCAGACTTAGCAGTGTTCACAGAAACACGAGGGGGAGATGGGGAGCGCGTTTGGATCTCAGACGTTATAAAATGTGATTTAAAGAGAAGTAAGCTGCTCAAGGACACAGTTTGGGCATGATTTATTCCCTGAGGTTTTCCAAATACATGGGAAGCCCCTGACTCCTTAAGTACTTAGTAAAAGATTTACCAATCGAACAAAACCAGTGTGTTTCAGTAGATAGAGCGTCGGCCTGCGGACTGAAAGTTCTCAGGTTCGATTCCGGTCAAGGGCATGTACATTGGTTGCGGGCACATCCCCAGTAGGGAGTGTGCAGGAGGCAGCTGATCGATGTTTCTAACTCTCTATCCCTCTCCTTTCCTCTCTGTAAAAAAAAAATCAATAAAATATGTTAAAAAAAAAAAAAAAAAAGATTATCCCTGAAACTGCAAGTACCGTATTTTTCAGACCATAAGACGCACTTTTTTTCCCCCAGAAGTGGGGAGAAAAAGTCCCTGCGTCTTATGGTCCAAACATAGCCTACACATACACTTTAAAAAAAAGTTTTTTTACTTGCCCGGCTCTGTGTGGTCTCTGTGTGCTTGCCCGGCTCTAAAATGGTTCTAAATGCTGCTGTTTACTTTACAGGGTTGATTACATGTGTTTATGACTGTGATGTTGGGTTTTAATGCACATAAAATATTTTAGGACACTATTTGTTTCAGAATCTTTTTTTCTTCATTTCCCTTCTCTAAAAACTGGTGCGTCTTATGGTCCGGAGCGTCTTATGGTCCGAAAAATACGGTAACTTTTGCTATCATAAATCCATCATGAAGCACAAATCTTTGAATCCATTTATTTTAATAAGTATTAGAAAAAAGTGGTTTCCATTTGCAAAAGTAACATGAAATTTTCCTTTAAAATAAATTTAACATTAAGTTGAATCAATACTACACTAAGAAAATAATCCATGGAGTCGTTCCAAGATGGCTGACAGGTAAACACCTAGCTGCAGCCGCACACAGCAATTTCAATAAAATACAACTAAAATGTAAAATGGACGTTACCCAGAACTACAGGAAAGTCTACAAATGGAAGTCTACAAATGTAGACTGGAAATTCTACAATGAGAAGCAAGGAGAAAACCAGAAAGAAGCGCGGAGGAACTGGAAAAGCCTAAGGTATGGATACACGCGTCGCGCGGAGAGGACGGAGCCAGAGAGGAAGGGCGGGGCGGCTGAGTGCCTGGCTGGCGTTCCCTAGCGGGAAGGAGATAAAAGCTCCGACTGTGCTGGGCCCCACTTCCGACTGCTCTGAACCCCAGTTCTAGGCCAGACCCCAGGGACCCAGGCTCACACAGAGGGAGCTGGGCTGTAAGGAGGAGCTGCGAAAGGAGGTCCCGGCGGCGCGCACACTGCGCGCAGAGAAGGGATGGCCGGCTGTGCCGCGGGAATGCCCAGGCAGGAAGGAGACTGGGGCTCCAGACTGCTCTGAACACCACCTCCAATCCCACTACCAACTGAACTGAACCCCAATACCGGGCTCATTGGGGGAGAGCACAGACTGTTTGGCAACAGGCGAAAATCGAGGGCACCTCTCTCTCCGAGGTGCTGGCAGCGAGTACTGAAGGACCCGCATAGGGCGGGGCTGACGGAAGCCAAGGCTGTAGGCTCCACCCTAAAACCCCGCCCCATCCAAGCAGAACACAGAGACTTTTAAGGCTACCAACTCAGGAAAGCTGCAAAAATGCCAAGACGAAATAGATCACAAACGAAAGAAATGGAGGACAAAAAGCGACTGGATATAGAGTTCATATCTACGATTATAAGGTTTTTCAAGAATTTCCTAGAAAAGATGGATAAGACCTATGAGGATATGAAAAGGGATCAACTATAATTAATAAGGAATCAACAAGAAATGATAAGGGATCAACAAGAAATAAAGAATACATTGACTGAAATAAAAAATATTATACAGAGTCCTAAAAACAGAATGGAAGATCACAAGAATCAAGTCAAAGATTTGGAACCAGAAGACATTCCTCCGCAGAAGCTAGAAGGCAAGAGAATCCAGAAAACTGAAGATAATGTAAGAAACCTCTGGGACAACTTCAAGCGAACCAACATCAGAATTATGGGGGTCCCAGAAGATAAGAGAGAGCAAGATACTGAAAACATATTGAAAGAAATAGTGACAGAAAACTTCCCCCACCTGGTGAAAGAATTAGACTTACAAGTTCAGGAAGCACACAGAACTCCAAACAAAAGGAATCCAAAGAGGATCACACCAAGACACATCATAATTAAAATTCCAAGAGCAAAAGACAAAGAGAGAATATTAAAAGCAGCAAGAGCAAAGAAGGTAGAATTTCCCTCCTATAAAGGAGCACCTATATGATTGTCAGCTGACTTCTTAACAGAAACCATGCAGGCCAGACGGGAATGGCAAGAAATATTCAAGGTGATGAATAGTAAGAACCTACAGCCAAAAATACTCTATCCAGCAAAGCTATCACTCAGAATCAAAGGTCAGATAAAGAGCTTCACTAATAAAAAAAAGCTAAAGGAGTTCATCACCGCCAAACCAGAATTATATGAATGGCTGAAGGGGGTTCTTTCAGAAGAGAAAGTAAATAAAGATAAAAATTATGAACAACAAATGAATCTAAAAACCAAGAAAATTAAAAAAAATCTGATGAACAATATTAACTGTTGAATATAATATGATCAGAGATATGGAAGGGGAGTGAACTGACGATTCTTGGGGAAAAGGGGAGAGGGGGATGTGGGAAGAGACTGAACATAAACTGTGCACCTATGGATGAGGACAATGGGGAGTGGGGAAAGGGCAGAGGGTGGGGTGGGAACCTGGTGGAGGAGAGCAATGGTGGGGGGGGGGAAAAAGGAACATTTATAATAATATGAACAATAAAAATTTATTTAAAAAAATGGGCTTCTGTTTAAATGTTGAAATATATATATATATATATGTTGTGAATTTAAGGAGTCTACAATTACCTATAAGTTTTACAGAACCACCTGCTTTTGGTGATTGTAAATAAACTCTCAAAACTTCCTTGAGCCGAAACCGGTTTGGCTCAGTGGTAGAGCATCGGTCTGCGGACTGAAAGGTCCCAGGTTCGATTCTGGTCAAGGGCATGTACCCGTGTTGCGGACACATCCCAGTGGGGGGTGTGCAAGAGGCAGCTGGTCGATGTTTCTCTCTCATCGACGTTTCTAGCTCTCTATCTCTCTCCTTCCTCTCTGTAAAAAATCAATAAAATATATTTTATATAAAAAACTTCCTTGAAAGGCTCCATACAGAATGTGTCAATTGACAGGAAAACTTAATAAATTAGTAATTAAATACATTATAAAAAAAAAAAAGTAAAGAATCCATGATAAGTAGATATGGCCTAAATTGTGAAATGGTCTTCAAGTGACTCAAGTTGAGAAACACTTATACTCCCTTTAACCGTGACACAGAACATCGGGAGGAGACTTTAACACAGACATGGTGATTAGCAATTATGACCTATGCGCTTCTTGCAACAGCTGTCTGTCCTAACTAGGCACCTGAAAAGTTTCTAAATCTCAAACGTCTACTTTCAGATCAATTATTAAAAATCTATTCATAGAGCCGAAACCGGTTTGGCTCAGTGGATAGAGCGTCAGCCTGCAGACTGGAAGGTCCCAGGTTCGATTCCGGTAAAGGGCATGTACATTGGTTGCGGGCACATCTCCAGTAGGGGGTGTGCAAGAGGCAGCTGGCCGATGTTTCTCTCTCATCGATGTTTCTAGCTCTCTATCCCTCTCCCTTCTTCTCTGTAAAAAAAATCAATAAAATATATTTTTAAAAATCTATTCATAGAGATTTTTAATATACCACATTGTAGAAAAAGCGGAGAAAACAGATATTTGCCAAGATGGCAGGAGTATGCCATTTGGTTTAAAGAGTGGTATTCTTCCACTGACCTAGGGGAGGTCAGGTGAATATAAAAAGGCACTTTTTTCGGTCTCCCCTGAAACTCTAAATCAGGGCAGAATAATAATGACAGCATCCAATGTATTCAACAATCTCTCTATAATAATAAACGGGTAATATGCTAATTAGATGGGACATCTTCCAGACCTCATTCCGGACGCCCTTCCGGACAAAGCCAGCCCGGGTCCTGGGTACCTGCCGACGGCCGGAGGAGGGAAGCCTGGGTCCTGGGTGCCAGAGGGAAGCCGGTGCTGGCAGCCAGCAGTGGCAGCAGAAGGGAAGGCCTACTCTTGCGTGAATTTCATGCATCAGGGCCTCTAGTTACTATTATATAACAGGTTGTTTATATACATTGTCTCCAACCTTCAAAACAAGGCAATTATCATCACTATTTTAAAGTTCAGGAAATGGAGGGTTTTGGGTTTTTTTTAATATTTTATTGATTTTTCACAGAGAGGAAGAGAGAGAGAGATAGAGAGTTAGAAACATCGATGAGAGAGAATCATCATCGATCAGCTGCCTCTTGCACACCCCCCACTGGGGATGTGCCTGCAACCAAAGTCCATGCCCTTGACTGGAATCGAAGCTGGGACCTTTCAGTCCACAGGCTGATGCTCTATCCACTGACCCACATGGGCTTTGGTAGGAAATAGAGGTTTCGATTTGAGGACTCACACCTAGTAAGTGATCAGTCGATTGAGTGCACATTCAACATACCTTTGGCCTCAAAGCACAAACTCCTGCCACTGACAGTTGCTGTCTCTCAAGAACCTAAGTCCAGTCCTGGACCATAAAGTGCAAACTGGCAAAATTTCCAGAAAGGTCCCAACAATGAAGGTCCCCTCCAGTCTACGTGGAGCTTGCCACGGCACAGCAGAACGCAGAATGGCAGTGACCAGAAACGTGGGTTCACGGCAGCTCTGCCGTAAGGGCGTGTTTACCCTCGTGAGTTTCTGCTTTCTTCTCTGTATAATGAACGTTTGGAGTAAGTTCGTTTTAACTTTAACGTTTTTGGGGGGGAAATTTTTTTTAATATATTTTATTGGTTTTTTTACAGAGAGAAAGGGAGAGAGAGAGAGTTAGAAACATCAATGAGAGAGAAACACCCATCAGCTGCCTCTTGCACGTCCCTTACTGGGGATGTGCTTGCAACTAAGGAACATGCCCTTGACTGGAATTGAACCTGGGACCCTTCAGTCCGCAGGCTGACACTCTATCCACTGAGCCAAACTGGTTTCTGCATCTTTTTGAAATATTTACTACTAAATATTTGAGTATATGGAGGCCCTTACAAACAGGTACCATGAAGTCTTCCAAATCAACTTGTTCTGTGTGCTTTCTAACCAAAGATGAACCCATTCTTATTAGATATTAGAGAGTAAGCTTTTCTTGTTCTTAAAAAGACTTGTTGCATATGAATTAAGTTTATGACAAATCATTACCGCTAAAGAGGCCCTAACAAACTTAATTCATATGCAACAAGTATAAGTACCAAAACCTCAATACTCCAGAAGGCACCAATGTGGATACTTCATTGACAACAAATCTTAAATGTATCCATTTGTAATATTCTCTCAGCAATTTTGTTCCTTAGATGCTGAGCCGCATTGAAACAGGCTACAACAAACTAGCTTCTATTTAATATTATTAAAATAATAGAGCCCCAGGGAGGTCCCTCATCCCAGCCTTCCCCCTCACAGTCCAGGAGCCCTCAGGGGCAGGAGGCAACGCCCCCATCACAGCTCTGCTGCCACTGCCGGCAGCGCCAACCTCGGCCGGCCCTGGTTACCTGAGCCTCGGGCAGCCCTGGGCGGCTGGGCAGCCACCATCTGAGGCTTGCCTGTAGTTCAGGCGGGTCCTAGGTGGCTGGAAGACTAAGGGGACTGGGGGACTCTGAAGGCAGGTGCACAGCAAAGGGCTGAGGGGACTGGGCCCTGCCATCTTGTGGCTGTTGGCACCACCATTTTGAGGGCGAGTCAATTAGCATATTCCCTCCTTATTGGCTGTGGGTGCCACCATATTTGTGATGGCATGAGGTTCAATTAGCATATTTCCCACTTTATTAGATAGGATTCTTCTAATAATTTGTACATTTCACTTCGAACTACAGAATCTACCCAAGAACACTTAGATGTTTGTTTTGGTTTGGGTTTTGGTTTTTAATATATTTTATTGATTTTTTACAGAGAGGAAGGGAGAGGGAGTATTAGAAACGTCGATGAGAGAGAAACATCGACCAGCTGCCTCTTGCACATCCCCTACTGGGGATGTGCCCGCAACCGATGTACATGCCCTTGATCGGAATCGAACCTGGGACCTTTCAGTCCGCAGACCGACGCTCTACCACTGAGACAAACCAGTTTTGGCCACTTAGATTTTTTTTTTTTTTTAATTGATTTTTGTACAGAGAAGAAGGGAGAGAAACAGAGTTAAAAACATCGATGAGAGTCATCGATCAGCTGCCTCTTGCACACCCCCTACTGGGGATATACCCACAACCAAGGTACATGCCCTTGACCGGAATCGAACCCGGGACCCTTCAGTCCCCAAGCCGAGGCTCTATCCATTGAGCCAAACCGGTCTCGGCAGATATTTTAAGTGAAAGATATTAGAAACTGAATTATAATAGGAACAGATTTGGATCTGAGTCCTGGCTTTGCCACTCCATTCAGAAAGGCATTTAATTTCCACCCATGACCTACAGTTTCTTCATCTCCACAAAGGAAGGGACAAGATGATTCTTAGGGCCTCTTTAGCGGTAATGATTTGTCATAAACTTAATTCATATGCAACAAGTCTTTTTGTATTTGCTTGTAAAAGAAGCAAATTCTTATAATTCTAAAAAAATACTTAAAATGAGTCACATTGTTGACACTGATAAAAGTCAGATGAAGAATAGGTGTTTGCTCAAGGTGTAATTTGCGAATACATGTAGGCCCAATGGTGTTTATATATTACTAGAGGCCCAATGCACAAAGATTCGTGGAAGAATGAGCCTTCCTTCCCCTGGCTGCTGGCACTCCCTTCGTTCAGGCCCGAAGTGGCTGGGGCAGTGGGGAATGCCTGCATGCTGCCCCCGCTGCGCAGCGCCTGTGTATGCAAATTAACCCTCCATCTTCGTTGGGTTGATTTGCATACTCACTCATGATTGGCTGGTGAGCATCGCAAAGGTGTGGTCAATTTGCATCCTCCTCTTTTATTAGTGTAGGCTAGAGGCCCGGTGCACGACATTCGAGCCAAGAGGGGGAGGGTCCCTCAGCCCAGCCTGCACCCTCTCCAATCCAGGACCTCGGGGGATTTCTGACTGCCTCTCGCAATCCGGTACCGCTGGCTAACTGCTCGCTGCCTGCCTGATTGCCCCTAACCCACCTCTGCCTGCCTGCCTGATCACCCCTAACTGCTTCCCTACCGGCCCGATCTCCCCTAACTGCTCCTCTGCTGGCCTGATTGCCCCTAACTTCCTCTGCCTTGCCCCGCACCCGGGTCCCAGGATTCCCTCCCTCTGTCTGGCCACAGGCACCCAGGAACCAGGCCGGCTTCACCTGGGCTGGCCACAGCTGCAGGGGACCGTGGGCGGGCAGCTTCGCCTGGACCACAGCCTCAGGCACCCAGGACACGGCCAGGATTGCGGGGCAGGTGGCTTGTCCCTCTCCGGGGCCGCAGCCTGGCTGGTCCTCATTCCTCTCTCCGCAGTGTTGAGTGTCTGAGCCGCCATGGCGGGATGGCACGAGGGAGTGATGACTATTTGCATATTAGCTCTTTATTATAGAGGACTAGAGGCCCAGTGCACAAAATTCACACTTGGGTAGAGTCCCTAGGCCTGGCCGGTGATTAAGGCCAATCTGTGGGGCAACAGCGGGGTGATGGGTGGGGCCCCCACTGGCACCTGCCTATTAGCTCTTTATTATATAGGATGAGAGAGAGTGTGGGTTTTAGTTAGGATCCTGTACCTAAAGACTTCCAAGTACACCAGAGGGAAGGGGGTTGGGTTAGCAAAAGGGGTCAAATATACGGTGGCTGAAGATTTTTACTTTGGGTGGTGGGCACACAGTGCAATATTACAGAAATGTACACCTGAGACCTGTATGATCTTACTAACTAACCAATGTCACCCCAATACATTTAATATAAAAACATAAAGATCTTCAGGTGTAAGTTCTCCTCACTAGGACCTTTATACCCTCTCCAAGTACCTCTAATGTGATGGAGCATTAGCAATGTACCCTCAACAGCCACCCGTCCTAAATGTTTATGTCCATTGTTATTAGTTAGCTGTGTATGTAGGACGTCCTTACTTTCGGTGAGAAAGCCATCTGAGTCCAAGTCAATCTTCTTTACGATCGACTTCAGTCTTTTCTGTTGCTCTTCGGGGGCGAGTTTAACATACTCGTCGACTTCTTCCTTTGGAAGGTAAAGCGATAGACAGGAGAGGGGGGTCAAACATTACTATCGGCGGAGCAAAATGGGGGGGGGGGAGGAAAAGAGGACTAGCAGAGCCTTGCAAGGGAGGGTTTGGGGTGACTCACATCTGCTCTCCAAGGCCCCGGTCCCCACGCGCCTCGAGATCCTGCCCCGCGCGGGAGGGCAGAAGGGATCGGGGCCCGGCGTCCCGCCCAGCGTCCAGCCAGGCCGCCCGGGACCGACCCTCCCAGCCCCGGCCCGGCCCGGCCCGGCTGGCCCACTCACCTGGCCGCCCAGCAGCGCCTCGCGGTCGTAGTCGCTGCGGTGCTCGCCCTGCGCGTCCCCAGCGCCGGCCGCGGGCGCGCACAGCAGCAGCAGCAGCCCCAGGGCCGCGGGCCTCGGGCCCAGCCGCATCCCGCCGGCCGCCGCGGTCACGGAGTGAAGCGGCCGCGAGAGGGGTCGGCGCTCTGCGCAGCGGCGTACGTGGGGGCACGCAGCGCGGAGGGGCGGGGCGCCAGCCCGCGCCGCTGATTGGTCCGCACGGCGCCGGGCTCACCCTGGCGAGGGGGCGGGACCGCTGGAGGGGCGAACCCTCTTGGCACCCTGGGGATCCTGCCAGAAACTGCCTGTGGCGCCCTGCGTCTGCCCGCTTCCCCTGAGCAAGGAAGGGAGGACATTTTAAAAATATATATATATTTTATTGACTTTTTACAGATAGAGATCTAGAAACATCGGTGAGAGAGAAACATCTACCAGCTGCCTCTTGCACATTCCCCCACTGGGGTTGTACCCTCAACCAATGCACATGTCCTTGACATGGAATCGAACCTGGGACACCCCTCCCCCCCCTCAGTCCACAGGCCAATGCTCTATCCACTGAGCCAAACCGGTTTCGGCAGGAAGGCAGGACATTTTGGTGAACAAAGTGGAGCAGCTGGAGAACCAGCCGCCATGTCCATGTCCCAGGCCTCGTCGGCTCCCTGCTGGTTTATGTCACCAGGGAGGCATGCACACACGCAGGTGCTCCAGCCAGATACTGGCATCGGATGCTAAGTGTTGCGGCTTACGCTTCTTTGATCTTGGCCAAGCGACTTGGCTCTTGCAAACCTGTTTGTTTACTTACAAAATGGGCGTGGGGCCCTAAAAGGTGTGGCCTAGTGGATAGAGCGTCAGCCTGTAGAACTGAAGGGTCCCAGGTCCAATTCCAGTTAAGGACATGTACCTGGGTTGCCGGTACATCCCCAGTGGGGGGCATGCAGGAGACAGCTGATCAATGTTTCTGACTCTCCCTCTCCCTCTCTGTAAAAAATCAATACATTATTTTTATTTCTTTAAATATTTTTTATTGATTTTTTACAGAGAGGAAAAGAGACAAATAGAGATCTAGAAACATCCATCAGCTGCCTCTTGCACACCCCCTACCGGGGATATGCCCGCAACCAAGGTACATGCCCTTGACCGGAATCAAACCTGGGACCTTTGAGTCCATAGGCCGACGCTCTATCCACTGAGCCAAACCTGCTTCGGCAAGAAATATATTTTTTAAAAATAAAAAATAAAATGGGCGTAGGAATAAGACTGCCTTAAAGACTGTGAAGTGTAGGAACCCTTAACACGACCCGCATGATTCAGGGCCCACTCAGGGTCCGGTTTCTAGAGGAGGTCGCACACTAAAATAGAGATTAGGAAAGAGTTAATTTGGGACAAATGGGGGGCCAGGCGGGAGTCAACCTCTAGTGCAGGCGTCCTCAAACTTTTTAAAGTGGGTGCCAGATCCCGGTCCCTCAGAGAGCTGGAGGGCCGGACTATATGAACTACTAATTCCTACTGTAACACCTTGGCTGCGCTCACTGCCCAAAAAACCTGGCGGGCTGGATCAGACTCCTTTGCGGGCCGCATGTGGTCCGCGGGCCGTAGTTTGAAGACCCCTGCTAGTGCGAAGACTCTCTATGCTCTGGCCTTGCTATCCCTTTTATTGAGGCTGCTATGGGATACACCCAGTACCCTGAAGCAGCTTTGGGAAACACCCATAGCCCTCAGGCAGATAATAATCGGATGGATTATAATATCAGTAAGAATTTATATGATTACAATATGGGAAAGTTGCCTCAGTTACCATTGTCTCAATTAGATAGGAAGTGGTTGGCTCTGACTTTTCATAGCTTCAAGGTTGACCAGCCTCTTTCTATTAGTGAGACAATGATTGGTTTCAGGCAGTGAAGATTAAGTTAAATAATAGAATGCCTGTAGACAGGTAGCTGACATATATGGTGAAGTGTTCCATCAATGACAGCTTCACATCCATGCAGGTTGAAAAGCAAAAGATGCTTTAGCCGGCAGCTGAGCAAAACTAAGGAAAACCTGTACCAGCGCAATGTTAAGTGTTGCCTGTTCTTGGATTTTATTTAGGTGGCATCATACAGCGTTTACAACCATTGGTCATATGCCCTTCTACCCTGCTGGGAAGTGAGTCTGGTGCCAAGAAAGAATCCAGACACATCTAGTTTGGATCTTTAGATTCGGTAGCTCACCTGCTATATGACTTGGAATAAATGACTTAATTTACTTAAAACAATGTAAAAATATGAAATAATAAAAATCTGTCTGATAACTTTTGTGTGAGGGGTATAGTAAATATTCTCTGTAAGGTGTCTGATCCATAGAATAGGCTAAAACTGGTTTGGCTCAGTGGGTAGAGTGGCAGCCTGCGGACTGAAGGGTCCCGGGTTCGATTCCGGTGAAGGGCATGTACCTTGTTTGAGAGCACATCCCCAGCAGGGGGTGTGCGATGTTTCTCTCTCTCTCTCCCTTCTGTAAAAAATATAAAAAATATATGTATGATCTTAGAGAGAGGGAGAAGGGAGAGGTAGAGAGAGAGAAACATCCAAGAGAGAGGAACATCAATTGATTGGCTGCCCCCTTCCGTGCCTCTGACTGGGGTGGGGGTGGGGGATGGAGTGTGCAACCGGAATCGAACCGGTGCCGTCTTGGTGCATGGGTCAAATTGGACGAATATTTTCCCCATCCAAACGGAGCTAAAGCCTCACCTGCATCTCCAAGGACCAGAAGGTGACTCTCTTCTGACCCATCAAGACCCCCTTTTGTATTATAGAAATGGACTGATCAGGGACCTTCGCGTGGGTCTCTTTCAGCATGGACGGCTGCGATTACCAGCGGCGCTGGGCTGTCTCGCCCGCAGTCACCTCACCCTGCCGAGGGGACTCCTGTGGGCACGTGGCGACAGGACCTTGTTTGACAGGCTGCCACGCTGACAGCCTGGGGGTGGAAGCCATCAGACTCCGGGATACACCTGTGGCAGGTACAGAGTCTGAGGCCTGGCGGGTGGTCAGAATGACAGCCTGCAAGAGCCTCGGTCCTACCGTGTTTCCCAGAAAATAAGACATCCTCCGAAAATAAGACCTACTTACAGGTTTCCTTCTGAGTGAAATATAAGGCATCCCCCTGAAAATAAGCCCCCCCCCCCCTAGGCTAAACATGAGAGATTTGGTCCACTGATTCTGAAAGAAATGGAGTCACAAGAAATTCACCAGGAAATTCAGGAATTGGATTGTTATGATGATGTTCCAGATGACACGATTGCCATTGAATAAATGAGTAAATTCTTGATACTATAGGATTCACAGTTTGTCTGGTTTGTGTTGACAATGACCGTACTACCGTACCGTATACAGGTAATGCATTTCCTTTATTTTCATTTAACAATAAATGTGTACCGTATTCTTCATGGAAAAATAAGACATCCCCTGAAAATAAGACCTAGCGCATCTTTGGGAGCAAAAATTAATATAAGACACTCTTATTTTGGGGGAAACAGGGTACTTTAAGTGCAGTGAAGCTCTTTAACTGGGTTCTACTCAGCCTACACTTGCCTCCAACGAAGGGCCGCCCCTCACCCAGGCGTCCTCTGTGGGGCCCCTGCTGCGGGAGGTCCCGGCGAGCACAGCCCCTGGGGCTGGCGGCTGCGTCCCCCTCCCCCCACCCCCCAAACCCCCCCACCTCCACCAACCCCCCCACCCCGTGCCTTCATCGCCCCCACAACTCTCCCCAAACCCCCGCCCCCTCCCCCCCCCCTTCCCCTCCCCCAACACCCCCGCCTTCCCCGCCCCCCCACCCCCTGCCTTCATCGCCCCCACAACTCTCCCCGAACCCCCGCCCCCCTCCCCCCCACCTTCCCCTCCCCCCCAACACCCCCGCCTTCCCCGCCCCCCCTTACCAGCCCATTCCCCGCCCCCCCCTCCCCTCCCGCCTTCCCCGCCCCATGAACCTCCCCCGCCTTCCCCGCCCCCAGAACCCCCCCTTCCCTGCCCCCCCCCCGAACCGCCAACCCTCTCCCCCCCCACGGCTTCCCCGCCCCCACCAACCTCCCCCCGCCTTCCCCGCCCCCTTTCTCCGCCCCCCTCCCCCTAACCGCCCCCTCCTCCCCCCCCCCGCCTTCCCCGCCCCCCGAACCGCCCCTCCTCCCCGCCACGCCTTCACTCCCGAACCCTCGCCCCCGCTTTCCCCGCCCTCCCAGGCGAGCGGACTGCGCACGCGCGGCGGCCGGCAGGTCACGTGACGCGCGCGGCCCCGCCCTTTCCCGGCGGGACGCTCGGCTCCTCCCGCGCTGGGCGGCTGCGGTGAGTGTCAGCGAGGGGCGCCCGCCTCTGGACCGGCGGGCTGGGCGGGACGGCGCCGCGGAGCGCCCGGCGGGGCGGCGGGGTACGCCTCCCCTCCCCTCCCTCTGCGGGCTGCGGGCGGGGCCGGGGGCGCGGCGGCCGGAGGGCAGGGGGGGTCGGGGGGCCGCGGCGAGGCGGGCGGGGGCTGAGGGGCTCTGACGCGGCCTCCGGCCCCGGGCTGACAGGGGATGGCGCCGCCCGCTCCCTCCCGCCGGCGGGCTCCCCGCTCTGCCCGGCGCCCCGCGGGGAGCAGGGCCCGGGCCCGGGGGGCGGAGACCGGGCTGCGCGCCCCGCGCCCCGCTGCACCGGGCGGGCGGGGAGGCGACGCGGGCCGCCGCACCTGCTCCCCGGCCTCCTTCCCCGGTTCCTGCGGGTTATTGTCTGGGGGGCGCTGCGGGGGCGGCAGCGCCTGGGTGCCTCCCTCCGTGCGGCTCACGGCGGTGGTTCCAGCGCGACCTCACGCCCCCGACAGCCCGCGGTGCAGGGGGCGGTGGCAGCGTGCTCGGGGGAAAATGGGGAAACTGAGGCTGAAGGGTTCTCCCGTCACCTGCGGGCACGTGGGAGGTGTGGGGCGAAGCGTCCAGACCTCAAGCTGGCAGTGGGACCGTGATAGCCCTCTGGTTTATATTCTGGTTTATATTCGGGTTTAGGCTCTGGTTTATATTCTGGTTTAGGTTCTGGTTTATATTCTGGTTTAGGCTCTGGTTTATGCTCTGGTTTATATTCTGGTTTAGGTTCTGGTTTATATTCTGGTTTAGGCTCTGGTTTAGGTTTTGGTTTATGTTCTGGTTTATGCTCTGGTTTATATTCTGGTTTAGGCTCTGGCTCTTGTTTTTTTCCCTGTTAATTAGGACTTTCCTTAACAATGTGCGGGGTGCTTATTCATGCCACCTGTCGATGGTCTGGATCATAAGTACCCGATGAGGAACTGGTGTTTTCCCGCCTTTCACGGTCCGGCCAGTGTCTTTGGGGAGCAGGTGTGATGGGATGGCTTACAGGGCAGGCGGATGGGGGTTCGAATCCCAGCGCGGTCCCTGCCTTCCCGAAGATGGGTTATGTTCCCGGGTCTGGCTGCCTCCTCTGTCAGAAGGAACGTATTTTCCGTCTGGTACATTGGTTGGTAGTGAGACGTGGAGGAGTCTGGGGGAGCTGGGAGCACTGTCCTCAGCGAGGCCCCCCACCAAGGCCGAGTCCTCTCCTTCCTTCCCTCCCACTCCCTTGAGCTGCAACCTTCTGTTTCCTATTGGTCCGTCCACCCGCTGGGTTATGCCTGGAAGTATCCATGTTACCATGAAGAGTGCATACTGATTTATACGCATTTATACTAACTCTCGTGACTATGGCTCCAGCATTTTCAACATAGACTTTAAAATGCTTTGTTTTTTTATTTTTTAAATATATTTTTATTGATTTTTTACAGAGAGGAAGGGAGACAGAGAGCTAGAAACGTCGATGAGAGAAACATCGACCAGCTGCCTCCTGCACACCCCCTACCGGGGATGTGCCCGCAACCAAGGTACATGCCCTTGTCCGGAATCGAACCGGGACCTTTCAGTCCGCAGACCGATGCTCTACCACTGAGCCAAACCGGTTTCAGAAAAAAAAAATGCTTTTTTTTAAAAACAAGAATGTTTTGTCTTTATTGTGTGTGTATTTTGTTTTTTTTAACATATTTTATTGATTTTTTACAGAGAAGAAGGGAGAGGGATAGAGAGCTAGAAACATCGATGAGAGAGAAACATCCACCAGCTGCCTTCTGCACACACCCCCACCGGGGATGTGTCCGCAACCAAGGTACATACATGCCCTTGACCGGAATCGAACCTGGGACCCTTCAGTCCGCAGGCCGACGCTCTATCCACTGAGCCACACCGGTTTCAGCGAGCTTGCATTCTTGTTGGTAAAGATAGGACACTCCATCCACTAAGTAAGTCATGGAAGGTGATGAGTGCTAGAGAAGTAAAATGAGACCCACAAGTGGTGGGAATCAGGATAAATGGGTTTCAGTTGTTCGTGAGTGGCAATGTTTGAACACGCTTTCTCCTAGTCGACTCGTGGCCATAAATTCCAGCTGCAACTAACAAAATAGCCTCCCAGGGTAAATTATTGTTCGTTTTCTTGAGAACAGGCGGCCAGTCAGCCTTACAAGACAGATCCCTGTCAACTTTCCTGATAACGGGATGCAGTTATTTACTCTACCAGGCGCCAGGACCCTGGCAGTGACCTGTGGACATTACCTAAGAAGAACTACTTTGTCTTAAATTGTTTGCTCTGCAAAAACAGGATGTAGTGAACGGGTTTAAAAAATGGTCGTTCAGCCGAAACCGGTGTGGCTCAGTGGGTAGAGCATCGTCCTGGGGACTGAAGGGTCCGGGGTTCGATTCCGGTCAAGGGCATGTACCTTGATTGTGGGCACATCCCCAGCAGGGGGTGTGCAAGAGGCAGCTGGTCGATGTTTCTCTCACATCGATTTTTCTAACTCTCTATCCTTCTCCCTTCCTCCCTATAAAATATTAAAAAATATATATTAAAAAAAAAAGTGATTGTTCAAAGGGTTGGGGCTCTCGGCATGGAGAGAGAGTGGTCAACCGGCCGGTTATTAAAGGTTCCCTAAATTTTAATTTGGTCTGGATGCCGGTGGGCATTTACTCGCGTTCGCTCCACAAGACAGTTTTTAAAAAATATATATATTTTATTGAATTTTTTTTACAGAGAGGAAGGGAGAGGGATAGAGAGTGAGAAACATCAATGAGAGAGAAACATCCACCATCTGCCTCCTGCACACCCCCTACTGGGGATGTGCCCGCAACCAAGGCACATGCCCTTGACCGGAATCGAACCCGGGACCCCCCAGTTCGCAGGCCGACGCTTTACCACTGAGCCAAACCAGTTTTGGCTTAGCTGATGTTTTCAAGGTTCATTCTTGTTGCAGCATGTATAAGCACGTCCTTCCTTTTTGTGGCTGGCTGACTAATATTCCATCTATGGATACGCTTCTTTTTAAAAAATCCATCCGTTGTGGACACTTGGTTGATTTCCACATTGGGGCTATTTTGAATAATGCCGCTATGAGTGCTTGTACATAAACTGTTTGGGCATATGTTTTCACTGGAGGTGTTGCATTTATTTTTATTTTATTTCTTTTTTGATTAAGGTATCACATATTTGTCCTCAACCCCCATTCCAATCCCCTATCCCTCCCCACTGATGCCCCCATCCCCCTTTTGTCCCTGACCACTGGTTAGGCTCCTATGTGTGCACACAAGTCCTTTGGTGGATCTCTCCCTTTTATCCCCACCCTCCCTCTGAGGTCCGACAGTCTGACCCATGGCTCCTTATCTCTGGGTCTGTTCCTGTTCATCCGTCTATGTTGTTCACCATTTCCCCCAGATGCGTGAGATCGTGTCCTACTGGAAATACACTTATAAGAATCAAAAATGAGACGAGCCATAATGGTTATCTGAGAGGCATATGAATCAGTCTGTAGTGAGCTGCTTTCTGGACCAACAGTTCTCTTGAGACCCAATTTCCATGTCACACAGTTCCTATGTGTGTGTGTCAGCAATGACATTTCAGTTCTGGATGGTGGGCACCTGGTGGTAAGAGATGCTGCATTTATAAGGAGCAGATTCACGTGACAAAGGATAAAAGGTCTCGGCTCTCATTCCCAAAGTTTTGGCTCTGATCGCAGCTTGCTTTTCTTTGCTCATTAGCTCTTCTTTCAGGACTAGGCTGCTCTTTCTAGCTCTCGCCCGTCTCTTTGTGTTCTGTGTGGTTCCTCCGCTTTGGATTTCTTTGCACAAAGGTCTGGCCACGTTAACTAGGTTTCCTGTAAAGGGGGCGTCTGTTCTGTGGAGAGTCTTATGTAATTGGCAATTAACATATTATGATAAAATCTCACTTTAAAAAAAATATATATTTTATTGATTTTTTACAGAGAGGAAGGGAGATAGTTAGAAACATCGAAGAGAGAGAATCATCGATCAGCTGCTTCCTGCACACACACCCCACCCCCACCCCAGATGCATCCGCAACCAAGGTACATGCCCTTGACCGGAATCGAACCCGGGACCTTTTATTTTTTTTTAATCTTATTTATTTATTTAAAGATATTTTATTGATTTTTTGAGAGGAAGAGAGATGGACAGAGTTAGAAACATCAATGAGAGAGAATCATCGATCAGCTGCCTCTTGCAAGCCCCCCACTGGGGATATGCCCGCAACCAAAGTACATGCCCTTGACCGGAATCGAACCCGGGACCCTTCAGTCCACAGGCCAACGCTCTATCCACTGAGCCACACCGGTTTCGGCTTTTTTTTTTTTTCCTTTTTTTTTTTTTTAAGGGTATGGGAGGGAGAGGAAAGGGGGAAGGGATGGAAAAAGCACAAGCATGGGTCCTGAGGAAAAGAGCCTTTTTGAGGAGTTCACAGTGCTCTGTAAACCGGGTGGGATTTGTTAATGGGTCATAAACCAATTCGGTGAAAGCAACAATTAAAAAAAATAGAAAAGAGAAGGAACTATCAGAGTGCATCTCACATAACAGTAATAAAGGTTACTTCATGAACTTGTTTTAAACGTGTGTAAACTGTGTCAGGATACAAAGTGCTTGTGTTTATAGTAAAAAACCTGAAGCCTCTGCTGAAACCGGTGTGGCTCAGTGGGTAGAGCGTCGGCCTGTGGACTGAAGGGTCCCGGGTTCGATTACGGTCAAGGGCATGGACCTTGGTTGTGGGCACATCCCCAGTGCTGGGTGTGCAAGAGGCAGCTGATCGATGATTCTCTCTCATCAATGTTTCTAACTCTCTGTCCATCTCTCTTCCTCTCTATAAAAAATCAAAATATATTTTAAAACAAACAAACAAACAAAAACCCCCTGAAGTCTCTGGATTGGGCTCTGGTGGACTACTTCTATAATTAACACTGTCCCATTGTATTGCATTTTTTGAGAACATGGAGTATTTTCAGCATGCTGTATTATGTTGAAACAGGCAGTATAAAGTAGCAATTTTTTGTTGTTAAATTAATTAGAAACTTCGGATGAGATTTTTATCTTTTTTAAAACTATATTTTTATTGATTTTTTTACAGAGAGGGATAGAGAATTAGAAATATGGATGAGAGAGAAACATCGATCAGCTGCCTCCTGCACACCCCCCACTGGGGATGTGCCCGCAACCAAGGTACATGCCCTTGACCGGAACCGAACCCAGAACTTTTCAGTCCACAGGCCGATGCTCTATCCACTGAGCCAAACCGGTTTCGGCGAGATTTTTATCTTTTTATGAATAAATACGATTTCCTGACAATGTTATGACTACGTGTGTGTGTGTGTGTGTGTGTGTGTGTGTAATAATTATTGTTTTTTTTTAATTCTAGGAGTCATATCCCATGGTAAATGAGCTTCTTGGCATAGAAGGGAATGAAAGAATGATGGTAAGTGATCAAACTACCTCAAACACTAACCTTGGTTTTTTTTGGCCTCTTTCTTTCCTTTCTTTCTTCCACCCATTTAAAAAAACAAAAACGTTTTTTATTGATTTCAGTGAGAGGATGGGAGAAAGGATAGAAACTCAATGATGAGAGAGAATCATTGTTTGACTGCCTCCTGCACATCCCATTTCGGGGATCAAGCCCTCAACCTAGGCATGTGCCCTGACCGGGAATCGAACGGTGACCTCTTGCTTCCTGGGTTGAGGCTCAAACCATTGAGCCACCCCCCACACCAGAGGGGCCAACCTGTTTTCTATTTATTATCTGTTTCGATGTAAATTTGTCACATACAAGTTTCTTCAGGGCACATATTGTCGTGAAGCACAGTAACAGCATGAACAACTGTGAATGTGGTATTCAACCTGAGAGCCCCACTCCTCCCGTCTGTGGGACCTGGGGCAGATAAACAGGTGGAAGCCAGCTTCCTTTTTGTCTTAATTTGAAAAAGATACACATCAGACCGAAACTGGTTTGGTTCAGTGGATAGAGTGTCGGCCTGAAGACTGAAAGGTCCCGGGTTCAAATCCGGTCAAGGGCATGTACCTTGGTTGCAGGCACATCCCCAGTAGGGGGTGTGCAGAAGGCAGCTGGTCGATGTCTCTCTCTCATCGACGTTTCTAGCTCTCTATCTCTCTCCCTTCCTCTCTGTAAAAATCAATAAAATATATTTTAAAAAAATAATAATAAAATAAAATAAAAAATCAATATAAAAAATAACAAAAACAACCAGCAAATCTGTGATCTTTTAAAAACAAAAAAAGATACACATTAGTCCATGCCAACAGCTTGACCTGCTTTTCTTTTTCTTTTTTAAATATGTTTTATTGATTTTTTTACAGAGAGGAAGGGAGAGGGATAGAGAGTTAGAAACATCGATGAGAGAGAAACATCGATCAGCTGCCTCTTGCACACCCCCTACTGGGGATGTGCCCGCAACCAAGGTGCATGCACTTGATCAGAATCAAACCTGGGACCTTTCAGTCCGCAGGCCGACGCTCTATCCACTGAGCCAAACCAGTTTCGGCTTGACCTGCTTTTCTACGCAAGCCCCAGCCAGCTCTCTGAGAGGCCGCCTTCCCCTGAGGCTGGCACGGGGGGCCCGGTGCTGTCTGGGTCTGGAATGGGGGTTGGTGTGATGAAACGCCCAGAGAGCGTGGATGGCAGATCTCCTCCCCACACTCTCTTCTCTAACCCCATTCCCAGGCCATCCTAAGCATCGTCTTCAGCAGGGCCACTCACCAGGGAGGAGGGCATGGAGTTCACAGGGAGCCCGGTCTTCCTGTTGCAGAGTTCCCGAACAATCAAACCAGGCAGGAGAATTTGGAGAGATTCACTGTATTCACCGTGGTGGGTTTAGAGAAAATGAATTCAAATTCTAAAGCAAGGCTACAAGCAGAGCTTCCCTTTTTATTAAGGAGCCAGCCCCATGTGCACTCAGTGGTTATCTCGCTGCTGGCCTTGAAAACAACACAGTTCTGTCCAATTAAAAGAAGCACCTGGCATGGCATTGAGAGTATGGGCATATCTAGTCGCTGGCGTACAAGGTCAGACAGCTAAGTGTATTTAATTCATTATTCAAGCAGGCTAAAGCAGACTAGAAAGCAAAGTTATTATTTTTTTTAGAATAAGAGGCTATCTAAGAAAAACAGCAGAAAATTCCAAACAGCCGTTTTTTTGCTTTTTGTTTTACAAATAGGGTTTTTTTCTTCTCATTCCTGGAAACCTCCTTTGGGAGGCCCGGGGTGGCCATTGGAAAGAATTAGATGTTTTTTCTCTGGTTTCCCAGCACCTCGCCTCTGCTTTACCTCCTTCTCGTTCCCTCATCGTATGGCCTCGGGGAGTCCCAGTTCAGTTTCTGCATTCCTCTCTCTCAATTCCTGTGTAAGGGAGATACTTTTTTAAAAAATATATGTTTTATTGATTTTCTACAGAGAGGAAGGGAGAGGGATAGAGAGCCAGAAACATCAATGAGAGAGAAACATCGACCAGCCGCCTCCTGCACACCCACCACCAGGGATGTGCCCGCAACCAATGTACATGCCCCTGACCGGAATCGAACCCCGGACCTTTCAGTCCACAGACCAACGCTCTACCACTGAGCCAAACCGGTTTCGGCAGGGAGATACTTATATGTAAGTACAGGCATAAAATGAATAAGCAATGCTCGGTACCAGTTCCAGAGTATGAGTGAAGAGTATGATTTCTACAAGTAGAAATCATTTAGAGATATGTGAAAATAATTTCTCCCCAGTCTAGGAATAAGTTCCAGAAATCTGTAGACGCTTTGGTGAGCATTACGAACAATTGCTTTGTTAGAGTTGAAAGAGTTAAATATAAAAATTTTCACTTGAAACCGCTGTTTGCTTTTTTTGAAACATCTAATACCTGAGCAAACCTTTGCAAAGGTCTCCATGTGGCACCATTGTGATTCTGGATGAAGATAATGAGTTTTAAGTCTTCTTGAAGGAAGGAAGCCAGGTTAAAACACTGCTTGAGCCGAAGCCAGTGTGGCTCAGTGGATAGAGCGTCGGCCTGCGGACCGAAGGGTCCCTGGTTTGATTCTGGTCAGGGGCATATACATTGGTTGCGGGCACATCCCCGGTGGGGGGGCGTGCAGGAGGCAGCTGGTAGATGTTTCTCTCTCATCGATGTTTCTAACTCTCTCTCCCTCTCTCTTCCTCTCTGCAAAAAATTTAAAAAATATATTTAAAAAATTTTTTTAACTTGAAAACCGATGTTTGCTTTTTTTGAAACATTTAATACCTGAGCAAACCTTTATAAAGGTCTCCCTTTTAAGTCTTGAAGAAAGGAAGCCAGGTTAAAACACTGCTTGAGATAGTAATCTACACAATGTTATGAAGTCTCTGAGACTCATTTATTGCATTTCAAACCCTGATTCTCACTTAGGTTAAGATGTTTAAAACTATTCTACTTAAGTTACTAGTTACGTTTCTTTAAGAATAGGATTAAGAAAAATGAATAGAGTGTGATTTCTTTCTGAGAAACACAAGTAATGCATTTATCTGCCAAATGTACTTTATATCTTGGCTAATAATTCAGTAAATATTCTCTCTTCTGTGCATAGGCTTCATTCCAGCGCTCCAATAGCCAGGACAAAGTAAGGAGAATAGTTGCAGAGGAGGGCCGGACAGCAAGAAATCTCATAGCTTGGAGCGTTCCAGTAGAAAGCAAAGATGATGACGGTATGTATATTTTTTATTGTTGTTAATCTTTTTTTTAGTATATTTTATTGATTTTTTTACAGAGAGGAAGGGAGAGGAATAGAAAGTTAGAAACATCGATGAGAGTGAATCATCGATCAGCTGCCTCTTGCACATTCCCCATAGGGGATGTGCCCGCAACCAAGGTACATGCCCTTGACCGGAATCGAACCCGGGACCTTTCAGTCCCCAGACCAACGCTCTATCCACTGAGCCAAACCAGTCTCGGCAGTGATGATATATCTTAAAAATAAGTTTTATTTTGTTGTAAATTAGAAGGCTAGAATTATTCCTAAACAGCAGATAGACTAAAAACTGCTTATCATTAGGACTCTCAGGCAAATTAGTATACATTAAACAAGTAGTTTTTCATTGCCTTTTTACCTAATATGCAAATGGTTTCACGAAAGTGTTGTTGTTATTCTTTTGTTGGTGGTGTTAATCCTCATCCAAGGATCTTTTTTTCATTTAAAATAAAATATATATTTTGTTGATTTTTTACAGAGAGGAAGGAAGAGGCATAGAGAGTTAGAAACATCGATGAGAGAGAAACATTGATCAGCTGCCTCTTGCACACCCCCTACTGGGGATGTGCCCGAAACCAAGGTACATGCCCTTGACCGGAATCGAACCTGGGACCCTTCAGTCCGCAGGCCGACGCTCTATCCACTGAGCCAAACCGGTTTCAGTTTTTCAATTTTATTTTATTTATTTATTTTTTTAGAGAGAATAGAAGAGAGGAGGCAAAAGAGAGAGAGAAACAGGCATGGGAGAGAGACATGCTGATTGTTTTCCCCGCCATACATCTCCGCCAGGGCTAGGGATCCAACCTGCAACCCAGGTACGTGCCCTTGACCAGGAAAGAACCGCAGCCCTTCGGTGCATGGGCCGGCGCTCTGGGCAGGGCAGGCGGTGGTGTCTTTCATGAAAAAGAAAAAAAGAGCCCTAGTGCTCAGTGGGTAGCGCGTCGGCCTGCGGACGGAAGGGTCCCGGGTTCGATTCCGGTCAAGGGCATGTACCTTGGTGGCGGGCACATTGCCAGTGGTGTGTGTGTGCATGAGGCTGCTCACCAATGTTTCTCTCTCATCCCTCTGTAAAAAAAAATCAATAAAATATATATTTTAAAAAAGAACAAGTGAGAGAGAGATATCTGACTGCAAAAATACAAACTTAAAAAAACCTCCCGTTCCAAAATGAAACTATATATCATCCATCAGGGAAGTTCATCAAAACAGAAAATACTGAGTTTTATGTTGTAAAAAATGTATTCCTAGTGTTATTGTTGAAAGACAATTTGAATTCAAATGAGTGTTTTTCAGACCTGTATATATAAGTTGAGAAGTACCACTAACTTGATCTTTTTAAAATTTATTTTTATTCCCTTTTTTCACTCATGAAACAAATAATTCTTTTTTTGCAGTTTTTATATTTGACCTTATTTTTAAGTTGTCAGAAAATCTGACTTCTTTAAGGAGTTGATTTACTCTTGTTCTGAGGAAGCTGGGATCTTGGAAATTTGTTTTTTGTTACAGCTGTAGTTCTGTAGTTCAGATTGACGACGAATAGAAGGAGATTATGTGTTAATATGCCCGAATGATTTGTATAGTTCAATTTTATTTCTTTTTTTTTTTTTCTTTTTCTTTTTTTTTATTAAGGTATTATATGTGTACATATCTTACCAATCCCCCCCCCCCACTCCCATACATGCCCTCCCTCCCTATTTTTGCGTCAATTGGTTATACTTATATGCATGCATACAAGTCCTTCGGTTGATCTCTTATCTCCCCCATATCTCCCTACCCTCCCCGCTGTCATTTGACAGTCTGCTTGTTGCTTTACTGTCACTATATCTTTTTGGTCATCAGTTTATAGTGTTCCTTATTATCCATAAATGAGTGGGATCATGTGGTGTTTTTCTTTCATTGACTGGCTTATTTCACTGCATAATGTTCTCCAGTTCCATCCAGGTTGCTGCAAATTATGATAATTTCTTCTTTTTTATGGCAGCATAGTGTTCCATTATGTAGATGTACCATAGTTTTTTGATCCAATCATCTGCTGACGGGCACCTAGGCTGTTTCCAAATCCTAGCGATTGTAGATTGTGCTGCTATGAACATAGGGGTGTATATTTCCTTTCTGATTGGTGTTTCTGGTTTCTTAGGATATATTCCTAGGAGAGGAATTACTGGGTCAAATGGGAGTGTAGTTCAGTTTTATACTGTCTGTTGATCTGTATATTTACTTTTCTTTTTATTTTTGCCTTAAAGGGAAGCCTAAATTTCAAACTGGTGGGAAACCGAAGAGGACAATTCCGGGGACTCATAAAACAACTAAACAGGTAAAGCATATGCAACTCTTTACCGACTTTTTAATTAGTTATAAAATACAATTTATTCTCCATTAATTTTTTAGAGAGGGTGAAAGGAAAGAAGGAGGGGGAGAGAGAGAAACATCGATGTGATCCATCAGTTGGTTGCCTTTCACACTCACCCCAACCGATCTGGGATGGGAATCGGACCTGCAACCCAGGTATGTGCCCTTGGCCAGGAATCTAACGAGAGATCCTCTGGTGCACGTGCCCACATTCTAACCACTGAGAAATGTCAGCTAGGGCTAGAAAACTAAATTAAAATATATATATATTTTATTGATTTTTTACAGAGAGGAAAGGAGAGGGATAGAGAGCTAGAAACATCGATGAGAGAGAAACATGGACCAGCTGCCTCTTGCACACACCCCCACTGGGGTTGTGCCCACAACCAAGGCACATTCCCTTGACCGGAATCGAACCTGGGACCCTTCAGTCCGCAGGCTGACGCTCTATCCACTGAGCCAAACCGGTTTTGGCTAGAAAACTAAACTTATATAGTGCTATGTGCATAGCTTGTACTGAATACTTTACAAGTATTAATTTATTTGCTTATCATAATCATCCTTTGACATAGGCATTATTATCTTCATTTACAAATGATGAAATTGAGGTATTAAGTCTGAATGGATGGCAGAGTTTACCAGTGAAGTCGTCTGGTCCTGAACTTTTGGTTTGGGGGAGGTTATTGATTACTGTTTCAATTTCCTTACTAGTGATCGGTCTATTCAGATTTTCTATTTCTTCCCGATTCAGTCTATCCCTGCCAAGGTATTAGGGGTGGGTTGATTAAATGTGTGACCAAAGATAGCAGGCTAATTTTTAGGTTGATAATTTTGTGTGGCCTCTGAATGATGTTATAAATATCCAAATGGCCAAAACCGGTGTGGCTCAGTGGATAGAGCATGGGTCTGCGGACTGAAAGGTCCCAGGTTCGATTCCGGTCAGGGGCATGTACCTTGGTTGCAGGCATGTACCTGGTGGAGGGTGTGCAGGAGGCACCTGATTGATGTTTCTAGCTCTCTATCTTTCTCCCTTCCTCTCTGTAAAAAAATCAATAAAATATATTTAAAAATAATTAAGTAAATATCCAAATGGCCCTTGGCTCCCTCCCCATGCCATAGATCACATGTGTCAAACACAAGGCCCGCGGGCCAAATCCGTCCCGCCAGGCCTTGCAATGTGGCCCGCACCGCGCTGTCATCACTGCACTCCGCTGCGTTTCCATCACAATGACAGTTTCTGACTGTTCAGTAAACCATTTGGCCCGCGATTTAGGCTGGATTTTAGATTTTGGCCCCTTCTCTGATTGAGTTCGACACCCCTACCATAGATGTTGGTTGCCATATTTTTATTGTCATTTGTCTCCATGTATTTCTTGATTTCTCCTTGAATGTCTTTATTGGCCCATTTGTTGTTCAGTTCATGTTGTTTCATTTCCCCATATTTGTGATTTTCCATTTTTCTTCTTGTAGCTGCCTTCTAGTTTCATACCGTTGTGATCAGAAAAGATGTTTGATGTAATTTCAATCTTAAATTTATGGAGACTTCCTTTGTGTCCCAACATATGTTCTGTCCATGTGCACTTGAGAAGTATGTGTATTCTGTCACTTCTGGATGGACTATTTTGTATCTGTCTATTTAAGGACATCTGGACTCATGTCATTTAAGGCCAATATTTCTTTCTTGCCTTTCTGTCTAAGTGAGGTGCTAGAGTCTTCTACTATTATTGTAAATATATATACTTTTAGGTCTGTTAATAATTATTTTATATTTTTACTTCTAAGTTGAATGCATCTATATATTAATGTTCCATTTTGTTTTCTGGTTGCCTCCTTTATATAATGCCGATATCTACAAAGTCCATTTTTGTGTGTGATAAAAGTATGGCTACGCAGGCTTTCTTCTGGATGCCATTTGCTTGGAGCACCGTTTTCCACACCTTCACTTAGAGTCTGTGTTTGTCTTTGGAACTGAGATTAGTCTCTTGAAGGCAGTATATTGTTGGGTCTTGTTTTTTAATCTATCCAGCTATCCTGTGCCTTTTGATTGGTGAGTTCAGTTCATTTTCATTTAAGGTAAGGTGACCAGATGTCCCGCTTTTGGCGGGACAGTCCCGCTTTTTAACAATTTGTCCCGCCAAATTATTAAAAACAAATTTTCTTTCCAAAAATCGGAACTGTTTTAAAATACCACGGGACAAATTGTTAAAAATCAGGACTGTCCCGCCAAAAACGGGACATCTGGTCACCTTAATTTAAGGTGATATTGAAATATGAAACCATACTCTTGCCATTTTGGGTTTTCTCCCTTCTTCTCTGTACAAAATCAATAAAATAGATTAATAAAAAAAGTTCATACAAAGTAGTCCTTTTTCTTATTTAAGTAGCATCTTATTTTTACTTGCCTATACAGATTTCATCCTTTTCTTACTCCCCTATTGTGTATTTGTTGTTGCAAATTACCTATTTTTATGGTATGTGTTCATTACCAAATTGAAGTAGCAATAGTTATTTTTAATGCTTTCCCCCTTTAACCTTTATGCAGTAATTAGGTTTTTATTTTTATTTTTTAAAATATATTTTATTGATTTTTTTACAGAGAGGAAGGGAGAGGGATAGAAAGTTAGAAATATCGATGAGAGAGGAACATTGATCAGCTGCCTCCTACACGCTCCCCACTGGGGATGTGCCCGCAACCAAGGTACATGCCCTTGACTGGAATTGAACCTGGGACCCTTGATTCCACAGGCCAATGCTCTATCCATTGAGCCAACCCGGTTTTGGCAGTAATTAGGTTTTTAACACTCTATTCTGAGGATCCCTCTCACCTTGTCAGACTTCGTGTACTTTTGTCTTTTCCTTTCTGGCAGAAGAGCTCCTTTCAGCATCCTAAAGCCAAGTCTTCTTTAAATATATTTTTAGTTCAGGGAGGAAGGGAGAGGGAGATAGAAACATCAGTGATGAGAATCATTGGATAGCTGCCTCTTGCATGCCTCCTACTGGGGGAGAGCCTACAACCTAGGTGCCCTTGACCAGAATCGAACCTGGGACCCCTTAGTCTATAGGCCATCGCTCTATCCACTGAGCCACACCGGCTAGAGCAGAAGTCAAGTCTTATGGTGGTGAACTCCATCAGTGGTGTTTTTTTTTTGTAGGAGAAAGTCTTTATTTCTCCTTTATATCCGAAGCATAACTTTGCTGGATAAATTAATTATTCTTGCCTGGCTCTAACCACCAGAGCCCCTGGCCAATTAGAATTCTCGATCATTTTGATCACAGTCTTCCATGACTTGAAGTTTGGTTTCTGGAGATTGGTCTTATGTGTGTGTGTGTGATACCGTGTTATTGTGATTATTCCTGGTGCTTGATGGGCTTTCCCTCAGCCAGTGAATTTGAAGTCGTGAACAAACTTCCTTAATTTAGGTAAAAGCTATTTTGCCTAGCAATTCCACAGGTTGGCAATTGGAGGCCTTTTCTGTTCTCCAGTAGGTGGCGCTATAGGACAGGTTTTTGGTTTCTCTTACCTGAGCTGTTATTATAGAATTGATAGCCAGCACTGTCTGCCTTCCCAGACATCTGCCCCAGGTGCCACAGGTGCCCTCCGTGTGGCAGTTTGAGTGTCTGGGGGTCGCTGGCACCTTGCCGCTGCCTGGGTCCCTGCTGTTGCAGTATTGCCACTGAGTTGGCGGTGCCCGCTGAGTCTAGGGTCTTGGTCGTGGGCAGTGTCTCCGTGGCATGGGGTTGTGTTGGGGGCTGAGGGAGCTTGGGTAGTGGGCACCCGCGCTGCCTCTGGGGTGGCCAGGCCCGCAGGTGCTGCCACCGTGTGGTGAGTCCCCTCCCTGTGGCTGCAGGGGCTGCAGCGGCTGGGAGGTTGGCATTGCATGTGCTTGGCGATAGAAACCCGTCCTCTCTCCTCCTAGCCAGTTGATTTGCATTTATATGTTAATTTTTACTTTAAGTTGGAAAATGGTTACAATAAAATTAAGCAGCTGAATAGAACCGGGTAGTGTATGTTATTGTTTTTTCTTTTTTTTTTTTTTAATATATTTTATTGATTTTTATACAGAGAGAAAGGGAGAGAGATAGAGAGCTAGAAACATCGATGAGAGAGAGTCATTGATCAGCTGCCTCTTGCACACCCCCCACTGGGGATATGCCCGCAACCAAGGTACATGCCCTTGACCGGAATCGAACCCGGGACCCTTCAGTCCCCAAGCCGACGCTCTATCCATTGAGCCAAACCGGTCCCGGCTGTTATTGTTTTTTCAATGAGAAGAATATATGCAAGCTATTTTAAAATGTTGACCTTGCTCTTGATATCTGTCAGTGTATGTAAATGTGCCCTGCACGTGTCCCAATAAACCAGGAGCCTCTTCAGTGCTCTTTAAAAAAAAAAAAAAAAAAAAAAAAAAAAAAATATATATATATATATACACACACACACACACACACACACACACACACACATGTTTTATTGATTTTTTTTTTAAGAGGGGAAATAGAGAGCTAGAAGCATCAATGAGAGAGAAACACTGAACAGCTGCCTCTTGCACACCCCCCCCACTGGGGATGTGCCCACAACCATTGTACATGCTGTTGACCGGAATCGAACCTGGGACCCTCCAGTCCACAGACCAACACTCTACCAACTGAGCCAGATGTGCTCCTTTTTGAATAAGGTCTCCTCACAGTTGAGGTCATCCCCATACCTCCTATGAGACACATCTGAAATAAGAATTATCTTTTCAAACCTGTGGCTTCCGTGTAAGATGACAAGCTTTGTTAAGTGATTTCAATGTGCTGTGATATGATCCAAGAAGAATGATGCCATGTTTTTAAATATTTACGTAGAAAATGTGCTTTATGTCATAATCCAATCCATGGAGGATTTTCAAGACTTTTTTTCTTGTTTTGTTTTACTTCCCCAGAACGCCGCGGTGGACTGTAAAATAACCTCCACACACGGAGATAAACACCTGGATAAAAGTCCCACTAAGACGAGGCATCCTCGCAAAGTCGATCTGAGAGCTCGATACTGGGCATTTCTGTTCGACAACCTTCGCCGGGCAGTGGATGAGATCTATGTCACCTGTGAATCAGACCAGAGCGTGGTGGAGTGCAAGGTGAGTCTGCTGGCAGGCTTGGCCGGCCACCGGAAGCCAGATTCTCCGGTTTCTGCTACACCTGGCTGATGGTTTACCTCCGCACGGACGGCAGCCCTGGTGCTGCGCAGTGCACCCTGGAACTGCTCCTCTTACAGCGGACAGTGGGTTCCTTTACCAGCCTCTCCCTGGTCCCCCACCCCTGCAGCCACTGTTTTTTTGTGTGTGTTTTAAAAAATATTTATTTTTACAGAGAGGAAGGGAGAGGGATAGAGGTTAGAAACATCGATGAGAGAGAAACATCCATCAGCTGCCTCCAGCACACCCCCCACTGGGGATGTGCCCGCAACCAAGGTTCATGCCCTTGATCGGAATCGAACCTTGGACCCTTCAATCTTTAGGCTGATGCTCTGTCCACTGAGCCAAACCCGTTAGACTCGGTTTGGTTTTTCAAGGGTACTTTTTGTTTTTTGTGGGTTTTTTTTGCATTACCTAATTACGTACTTTCATAGTGTGTGCAAGATTTGGTAGAAAGCTGTCTTGATACATAGTCCTGGACAAGAAGTCAAAGGGATGGACACACACACACACACACACACACACACATTTTTGAAATCTCTTACTTCATTTTTCCCTTGAGACTGTAGGTGGCACTAGTGACATTTTTCACATTCTTGGGTTTCACGTTTAATGTCCTTAATTAGACATTGCTCCCTTTTCGCTGAGATACTTACCACTCTCCTAATTCAGGGAAAAGTGGGATTGCTGGCTACCCAGAATCCATCCTGGGTGGGAATGGCCTGGTATCGGCAACGCGTTTTTCTATTTTTAGATAACCTTGTGTTTGTAATAGGATATTAAACAGACAGACTGCATGAGGTGTCTCTAAAAATTCACTACAAAGCCTGGCTCTTTAGTAAATACACACTGTATACTGTATTCCTTTATACTGGATAAAATTAATTTGAGAAAAACCCAGAGTGATAAATCTTTACAGACATAATACAAAGGTAGCATCTTCTGTTTTTTTGTTTTGTTTTGTTTTGTTTTTTAATATATTATTGATTTTTTACAGAGAGGAAGGGAGAGGGATAGAGAGTTAGAAACATCGATGAGAGAGAGTCATCCACCAGCTGCCTCTTGCACACTCCCTACTGGGAATGTGCCCGCAACCAAGGTACATGCCCTTGACCGGAATCGAACCTGGGACCTTTCAGTCCGCAGACCGACGCTCTACCACTGAGCCACACCGGTTTTAGCGCTATCAGCCACTTCTTGTTAGGTCTTGACATTCCAACAAAACTGGATTCCCATTAGCAGGGCGTTTCCCCTTCTGCCTCCGGAAATGGGCCAGAGGGCGGGTGGGGAGAGAGCGCAGGCAGCAAAGTGGGGGCCATCTCTCAACTATTCCTCTGAGTGATATCCCTAACATCATTGAGAGTGGCTTATGCTGCTTCCAGATGATGTCCATGAACTATTCCATTAGTAGCTTTTTTTTTTTTTTTTTTTTAATATATTTTGCCAAAACCAGTTTGGCTCAGTGGCTGGAGCGTCGGTCTGCGGACTGGGGAGTCCCAGGTTCGATTCCGGTCGGAGGCATGTGCGTTAGTTGTGGGCACATCCCCGGTGGGGGGTGTGCAGGAGGCGGCTGGTCAATGTTTCTCTCTCATCGATGTTTCTAGCTCTCTATCTCTCTCCCTTTCTTTCTGAAAAAATATCAATAAAATATATTTAAATATATATATATTTTTTTTTTTAATTTTTTTTTTTTTATGGAGAGGAAGGGAGAGGGATAGAGTTAGAAACATCGATGAGAGAGAATCATCCATCGGCTGCCTCTTGCACACCCCCTACCGGGGATGTGCCCGCAACCAAGGTACATGCCCCTGACCGGAATCGAACCCGGGACCTTTCAGTCTGCAGGCCGACGCTCTAGCCACTGAGCCACACCGGTTTCGGCCCATTAGCAGCTTTTAAAAAAAGCCGGTCCTGAAAAGCATGCTCTTTAAAGCCGGCTTCACGTTGGGCGAAGCTCTTTCTGAATAACTGGCTTCTCGGGGGATGCGTACTCTCGCCCCTCCGTCGCCACCGGCCCGCACTGCCCACCCCTGTGGCCACCCCGGAGGCCGCGCTGGTGTTGGGTGTCAGCAGGACAGAGGGACGGCGCCGACCGGCCTGCCCTGCCGCCAGCAGCGAGACCTAATTACAAGCCAATCAAGCCCGCTGCGGCCAATCGGTGGAGTCATGGGTAACCTTAGCCGCACGTCTGTACGTACTGATCTGAGCGCCTGTGACGTTACTGTCCGGGCCACTTCTGTGCGCTCTCTTCCTGCGGACAGAACGGCCTTCGTGGCGCGGACCGAGGCCGCTCCCCCGCTCGTCTGGTCTGCTCCCTCCTTCGTAAGACGCGCCTAGGGTTACAGCCGCAGGTTCCACTCTGATTGCGGCTGATAGCGGGAGCTGAACACCCCGAAAAGGGCTGTCTGACCACCAAATATGCTTTCTCTGTGCCAGCTGGGATCAGAGGTATAGCTGCTTCTGTTCCTGGCCTGTAGAAGGTGGTTCTTGCTCCTCCCCCCTTCTTCCCTCCTCCCCCGCCCCTCCTCCCCCCTCCTCCTCCTCTTCCTCTCCCTCCTCCTCTTTTCCTCCTCTTCCTCTTTCTCCTCCCCTCCTCCCCCCTCCCCCTCCTCCCCCTCCTTCTCCTCCCTTCATCTCCTCCTCCTCCTCCTTTTCCTCCTCTCCCTCCTTCTCCTCCCCCTCCTCCTCCTCCTCTCCCTCCTCCTCCTTTTCCTCCTCTTTTTCTCTTCCCCCTTCTCCTCCCTCCTCCTCCTCTCCCTCCTCCTCCTCCTCCTTCTCCTCCTCCTCCTCTCCTTCTCTGCTATCCTCCTCCCTCATCCTCCTTCCCTTCTTTCTTCTCCCTCCTCCTCCTCCTCCTCCTTCCTCCTCTTTCTCCTCCTCCTCCTCCTTCCTCCTCTTTCTCCTCCTCCTCCTCCTTCCTCCTTCTCCTTCCTACCCCCTCCTCCCCCTCATCCTCCTCCCCTTCTTTTTCCTCCCTCCTCCTCCTTCCTCCCTCCTCCTCCTTTCTCTCCCCCTCCTCCTCTCCCTCCTCCTTGTCCTCCTCCTCCCCTCCTCCTCTTCTTTCTCCTCCTCCTTCTTTTCCTCCTCCTCTTCCCTCCTCTTCCTCCTCTACTCCTTTTAAAAGTGAAATTCTGAAAACTTATGGAATAAATTACTCTGAGTTTATTCTTTGCTCTGAGTGATTTAAGTTGAATGAACTCAGTTAACCAGTTTTAATTATATTAGTGGAACTGAGAAAAGGAAGCCAGCTAAATAAAATTTTCCCCTTTTCCCGATGGTAGAAGACCATTACCAGTTATCCGTCACTGAGGATCACCTTTGAAAGGAGGAAAACAGTGCTTCTCTGCTCAGAAGGGTCTTTAAAATGACCAACGTGAGGCTGGCGCTGTATTCTGTTTGTGAGTGATTAGGTGTAGGTTATTGTTAGCATTGGGCCTCATTTCCAAAGTGTAGCCAACATTTTTAAGCATTTATATTTGAAAAGTGCTTTTGAGGTCTTTGAGCACCACTGATACTATAAAGGCAATTTAAAACTTAGTTATGGAAAAGGCATGTTTTTATAGAACAAATTATAATTTAAAAAAATTAAATTGATTGAGGTAACATTGCTAACAATATTAATATGTATCTCATGCCGAAACCGGTGTTGCTCAGTGGATAGAGCATCAGCCTGTGGACTGAAGGGTCCCAGGTTCGATTCCAGTCAAGGGCATGTACCTTGGTTGCGGGCACATCCCCAGTGGGGGGGGTGCAGGAGGCAGCTGATCGATGTTTCTCTCTCATCGACGTTTCTAACTCTCTATCCCTCTCTCTTCCTCTCTGTAAAAAATCAATAATATATGTATATATTTTTTTTAAAAAGGATCTCATGGTCAGCTTTATCACACAACACCTGAATGCTCTGTGCTGGGCGCCAGAACCCAGTCTCCTTCCTTCCCCTTGTGTTTGACCCCCTCCTGTCTTCATTCTTCCACCCCGTTTCCTCTGGTCACCATCATTGTGTTGTTATTTCTGTGTTTTTTTGTTTTGTTTGTTCTTTTGTTGCTTTTGTTTTCTATCCCACAAATGAGTGAAATCACATGTTCTTTGTCCTTTCCTGTGGGACTGACTTCGTTGGGGAACATTCCATCTTTTTTGTGGCTGAGTAGTATTTCTCTTAGATATGTACTCCATCTTCTCTAACCGTTCACCCACTGAAGGCCACTTGGGTTGTTTCCATGTCTTGGCTTCTTAACAAAAAAAATTGATTCAGAATTGAGCAGAGGGACTGGCCCGTGTGGCTCAGTGGTTGAGCGTCCACCCATGAACCAAAGAGCTACCGATTCTATTCTGGATTAGGGCACATGCCAGGGTTGCAGGCTCGATCCCCACTAGGGGGCATGCAAGAGGCAGCTAATATTTCTGTCTCATCCATGTTTCTATCTCTCATGTCCTCTCTCTCTCTAAAGATCAATAAAAATATTTTTTTTTAAATGAACAGAGGCCGAGACCAGTTTGGCTCAGTGGATAGAGCGTCGGCCTGCTGACTAAAAGGTCCCGGGTTCGATTCCGGTCAAGGGCATGTACCTTGGTTGCGGGCACATCCCCAGTAGGGGGTGTGCAAGAGGCAGCTGATCGATGATTCTCTCTCATCAATGTTTCTAACTCTCTATCCCTCTCTCTTCCTCTCTGTGAAAAATCAATAAAATATATTTAAAAAAGAAAAAAAAAGAAGAAAAAAATGAACAGAGGACCTGAATAGATACTTTTCTAAGGAAGACATGCAGATTGTTAATAGATAAGAAAAAAATTTGAGCTATAAGGGAAATGCAAATCAAAATTACAATGAGCCTGGCCAGTATTGCTCAGTGGTCAATTCAGTGTAACTGGTTCAATTCCCAGTCTTCCTGGGTTGCAGACTCAATCACTAGTAAGGAATGTGCAGGAGGCAGCTGATGGATGTTTCTCTCTCATTGATGTTTCTATCTTTTTCCCTCTCTCTTCCTCTCTTTCTAAAATGAATAAAAATGTGTTTAAAAAAACAAAAACTACAATGAGATAACCACCTCACTCCTATTCGAAGGCTATTACCAGTTAGACAAATAACAAGTATTGGAAAGACTGTGGATGGAGAAAAGGATGTGGATACAGAGAGAAGGGGAGAGAGATAGTTAGAAATATCGATGAGAGAGAAACATCCATCAACTGCCTCCTGCACCCCCCCTCCCACCGGGGATGTGCCCGAAACCAAGGTACATGCCCTTGACCGAATCGAGCCTGGGACCCTTGACTCCGCAGGCCGACGCTCTATCCACTGAGCCAAACTGGTTTCAGCGAAAAGGGAACTCTTGTATACTGCTGGTGGGATGCAGCCTCTTTGGAAAGCCAGTATGCACTGTGTACTAAAGTGGAGCATACACCGCCCCTGGGACTCAGCAGTTTCACTCTTGGGCTTACCCTAAGGTGACCAGACTGCCAAACGCGGGACGTCTGGTCCCCTTAGCTTACCCCCAGGAGGAACGCACACACTGGTGTAGCGGACATCCACGTACATAACAGTGTGTAGTTTATAACACCCAGAATGTGGCATCATTCATTCAACAGTTGATTTCATAAGTAAATATCCATTTAAAGAATCCTGTGCAGTAGTGACCTTGGACGTGTTGGCAGTAAGTGAACTGCAGGTACACTGTGAACTATGGATGACTCTAGTAAACAGAAGTAAAAAAACCACAAAATAGTACATACGCTATGAGTTCATTTATCTGGATTTTGAAATAAGGTAACATTGGACTGTTACAGAGTAAAGCAGTGGTTACCGTGGGGAGACCGAGTGTTATAGGGAGGAGATAACAGAGAACGTTCGGAGACTGCCATAGCTGTGCTTTTGTCCTGGTTGCTTGGCTTGACTTTGAAATGACTTTTTTGGCCGAGACCGGTGTGGCTCAGTGGATAGAGCGTCGGCCTGCAGACGGAAGGGTCCTGGGTTCAATTCTGGTCAAGGACATGTACCTTGGTTGCCGGCACATCCCAGTGAGGGGTGTCCAAGAGGCAGCTTATCGGTGTTTCTCTCTCATCGATGTTTCTAACTCTCTATCCCTCTCTCTTCCTTTCTGTAAAAAAATCAATTAAAAAGAAATGACTTATTTGTATGTTTGTGTTTTGTGTACTTATTATTTATTAACGTCACCATAAAGAGGGTTAAAAGAATGGCATTCTGCCTCAAATGGCGTGGCTCAGTGGTTGAGCATCGAACGGTGAACCAGAAGGTCACAGTTCGATTCCCCGTCAGGGCACATGCCTGTGTCATAGACTCAGTCCCTGGTGGGGAGCATGCAGGAAGCAGCCCACTGATAATTCTGTCATCATTGATGTTTCTTTAAAAAAATATATATATATTTTTTTTGGTTTCAGAGATGAAGAGAGAGAGAGAAAAACATCAATGATGAGAGAGAATCATGGATCGGCTGCCACCTGCTCGCCCCACCCTCGGGATCAAGCCCACAACCCGGGCATGTGCCCTGACCTGGAATGGAACTGTGACCTCCTGGTTCAGAGGGTGCTGCTCAATCACTGAGCCTCTCTGGTCAGGCATCATTGATGTTTGTTTAAAAAAAATATATATTTAATTGATTTTTTACAGAGAGGAAGGGAGAGGGATAGAGAGTTAGAAACATCGATCAGCTACCTGCTGCACACCCCTCACTGGGGATGTGCCCACAACCAAGGTACATGCCCTTGACCGGAATCGAACCCGGAATCTTTCAGTCCGCAGGCCGACGCTCTATCCACTGAGTCAAACCGGTTTCGGCCATTGATGTTTCTTTCTCTCTCTCCCTTTCTCCTGAAATGAATAAAAAATATATTATATATAAAAAGAATGGTCATTCTAGAGGTCCATTCCTCTAGATAGGAATATCAATACCATCTCTTGGTTTTTAGATTCTCAGCTTCACTAATTTCTTGCCACACAGTAATGAGTGAAAATAAAACAACAACCAAAAGCCTAGATCAGTAGGTTTTGTAGCTGCCTCAATAAGAATAATGTAGAAATTATTAATTTTTAAGACCTTCACTCTGAAGTGTGTTTTTATTTTATTTTATTTTTTTACTTTTTAGTCTAAGAATGGAATTTAGTGCTTGGTTTTTTTTTTCCATTAGGAGGTGCTGATGATGCTGGATAATTACGTAAGAGATTTCAAAGCATTGATTGACTGGATCCAGCTACAGGAAAAGCTGGAGAAGACCGATGCTCAGAGCAGGTAATGAACTCTGGCCTTTATCACTGTGGCTGCCAGCATTTTCTAAAGCAGTTGTTGAAATTGACAGTGACCTTGACCTTAGCATTTCTCATGAAGTCGAGTAACAAATATTTATTTGATGCCTATAAGTGCAAGCTCCTTGATCCAGTGCAGAAATGTAGCTGCTGGAATAGGATACATTTACCACTCTCATGAGTTTTGTAGTCTAAGGGGAGGGTAAAATAGAACGTGTTAATATAAAACAACTAATCCAGCCATTCAGAATGCTCTGTGCCAGGCCTGGGACCGCAGTGGTAAAGAGAACACTCGGTCCCCGCCCTCAAGAAGTGTGTGGTGGGTGCGTTCACAGAAAGAGCGATGTCAAGAACTCAGCTGTGTGTAAGGGGCATCAAAAGGAAGCACAGGGCCGAAACCGGTTTGGCTCAGTGGCAGAGCGTCGGTCTGCGGACTGAAAGGTCCCAGGTTCGATTCCGGTCAAGGGCGTGTGCCTTGGTTGCGGACACATCCCCAGTAGGGGGTGTGCAAGAGGCAGCTGGTGGATGTTTCTCTCTCATCCACATTTCTGGCACTCTATCTCTCTCCCTTCCTCTCTGTAAAAAATCAATAAAATATATTTAAAAAAAAAAAAAGGGAAGCACAGGGTGGGCTGGGAGCAGAAGATGGCTCCCTCCCTCAGCGATTGGTTGAGTCCAGGAAGGCTTCCCCAAGGAGGTCCTATTTCAGGGAGACAGAGCATCAAGTAGGACTTACCTTGACAAAGAGAGAGGAGAAACCCACTGGAGGTGATGGTGTCCGTGACATCCAGCAGGTGGGAGAGAGCACCGTGGAGTCGCGAACGGAGAGTTAGCAGGGCTGGAGTGAGGAGAGCGAGGGGAAGGGGAGCGTGAGGTGAGCCCGGTCAGGGAGGCTGGAACCAGATCACGTAGGGTCTGCAGACGTGACAAAACCGGACACTTCATTTTGAGCCATAAAAGGTTTTTATCATGTGGAACCTGATCCCTTCTGATCTGGGCACGTCACGTGCAGCCACCATGATGCCCGTTACCCACAGAGAAATAGGCCGGGCCGCCTCCCTCCTGGGATTGACCATTGGCTCAGCGCAGGAGGTGGAGCCGCCCGTAGACATGCCTCTTCTGTGGGGGGACCAAAAGAGAAGGGGTCCCAAGAGAGAGATCCAGGTTTGATTCCAGAGGATCAAACGTGGCTGTCTGTACCTACTCCCTTCGTGCACAAGGCCAGCCACTGTTAAAGGACATGTGTGTTGATCCTTTAAAAATTTTTGTTTTTCACAGTAAAAATTTTGAATGTGTATGCGCACACGTGTTTTTGCACGTGTGCACGTGTGTGTGTGTGTGTGTGTGTGCGCGCGCGCACTCCTGCTTGCTTTACCCACAGTTCCTGGGAGGGTCGGGCTGAGTTGTCTTTGTACCATGCAGTTTTGCCCTTCTTGTAATAGGTGATAAGATCTGGTGTGTGTAAGGGGGTGCGTGTCTCCACTGGGTTGAATCAGGTGAAGAGATGATAATGCTGACTTGGGATTGGTAGCTGCATGGTCCTTGTGAAGATAAGCATAGGGAAGCGGGTTCGAGGAAGATGGAACAGATGTGCAGAGAGAAGGAGGGGTGACAGAAGTCAGGTGGTCTTGGGAAATTTGAAGGTGTTGGCTTCAACGCCTGTCTCTTCCAGGTCTAATCCTCAGGAGCCCTGATTCTAGTTCCCCCTCCCCTCAGATGTCCTCGACCTCATACAGTTTATATGCAACACATCTCTATTTTCCTTTTCTTTTTTTATTGAACTTAATTGAGTTTCTATAATGTAACCCCCCAGTGCATATGAAGAGCTAATTATATTTTTGTTTCTTGCTTGCAAACTCCAGCCAACTAGTAGAGGCTGTGTTGAGGATTGAATTGAGAAAGATTCTGAGGCCAAGTTCAACCTTCACAGCTATCTCATGGTTCAAAAACACCCCTGGAGCATCTCTTCTTCTTTATTTTATTTTTATTTTTATTTATTTTTTTTAATATATTTTTTTATTGATTTTTTTACAGAGAGGAAGGTGGGGGGGAGAGAGAGAGAGAGAGAGAGAAAAGAGAGAGAGGAAGAGAGGAAAGAGAGAGGGGGGGAGGGAGAGAGAGAGGAGAGAGGAAGAGAGAAGAGAGAGAGAGAGAGGAGAGAGAGAGAGAGAGAGAGAGAGAGGAGAGAGAGAGAGAGAGAAGAGAAGAGAGAGAGAGAAGAGAAGAGAGAGAAAGAGAGAGGAGAGAAGAGAGCGAGACGAGAGGACAAGGAGAGAGAGAGAAGAGGCTAATAAGAGAAATCGAGCCCCTAGAGCCGATCGAAGCTAGCTACGAGACTCTATATCTCGAGAAGAGCGATAGATCGCGCTCTTCTACAATCTTCTAGCGCTACCTCGCTAGGAGATCTCTCTACTCTCTCCTTCCCTCTCCTCCCTCGTCTCTCGCTCTCTCCTCCTGCTCGCTCTCTCTCTCTCCAGCTCTCTCTATCTCATCCTCTCACTCTCTCTCGCTCCCCATCTCCTACTCTCTTGCTCTCGTTCTCCTCTTTATGTTTTTGTTTTGTCTTTCTTTGTATTTCGTTTCTCTTTTTTTTTCTAGTCCCCCTCCCCACCTCATCTTGGAGAACATCAACTGGTTGCCTCCCACATGCACCCTGACCAGAGATCTAACCCAGTGTTTCCCAACCTTCTCTCATGATGAGAATCACCTGGTGGAGTTGTTAAACCACAGATTCCTGAATCCCAACTAAGAAGTGCTAAACTAGAATTTTTGAGAACATATAGGTAAAATTGCATACCTAACTTAGTGCTCTGAACACTTCTTAGTTGGGATTCAGGAATCTGTGTTTTAACAACTCCACCAGGTGATTCTCATCATGAGAGAAGGTTGGGAAACACTGATCTAACCCACAACCTTTTGGTGTATTGGATGATACTCCCAACTAACTGAGCCACCCGACCAGAGCCATTATTCCACATTGTAAGACAAGTTTTTAGCTGTGTGTATGTGTAGGCTTGTAAAACATAACTGTCCATATGTCTCATGTCTTTGTACTTCACGGCCTTCCTTATTCCAGGAGGGATATTTGCTGTGCTAACACGGGTGGAAAGTCCTGACTCTGCATCACCTGTGATTGCTTCCTGCTAATACGGCCACTTCCTGGTCCAGGAAGAAATTGTGACCTGATTATGTTCTCACCCACTAGTAACTCCTACAAAGTACCGTATTTTTTGGACCATAAGACGCTCCGGACCATAAGACGCACCAGTTTTTAGAGAAGGGAAATGAAGAAAAAAAGATTCTGAAACAAATAGTGTCCTAAAATATTTTATGTGCATTAAAACCCAACATCACAGTCATAAACACACGTAATCAACCCTGTAAAGTAAACAGCAGCATTTAGAACCATTTTAGAGCCGGGCAAGCACACAGAGATCACACAGAGCCGGGCAAGTAAAAAAACTTTTTTTTTAAAGTATATGTGTAGGCTATATTTGGACCATAAGACGCAGGGACTTTTTCCCCCCACTTCTGGGGGGAAAAAAGTGCGTTTTATGGTCGGAAAAATACGGTAGTAGGTTTTTCTGTCCTTTTCTCTGCTAATTTAACCTGTGTGTGTCTTGCGTTGGCAGACCCACTTCGCTAGCGTGGGAAGTGAAGAAGATGTCTCCCGGACGCCACGTGATTCCAAGTCCGTCCACAGACAGAATAAGTGTGACGTCAAATGCGCGGAGAAGCTTAAACTTTGGGTGAGATGAATTAAAAAAATTACTATGGCTTTCATTACAGTAAATTATTGTCTGTGGTTAACACACTGAAGTATTATAAAACAGATATTCTGTTATAAAAATACCCATGTATATGGTTGTGTATCTGTTTGAAATTGTTGGAGTAAAATGTTCTTTAAAAAACCAGGACTGGCTGAAACCGGTTTGGCTCAGTGGTAGAGCATCGGTCTGCGGACTGAAAGGTCCTGGGTTCGATTCCAGTCAAGGGCATGCACCTTGGTTGTGGGCGCATCCCCGGTGGGGGATGTGCAAGAGGCAGCTGGTCGATGTTTCTCTCTCATTGACGTTTCTAGCTCTCTGTCTCTCTCCCTTCCTCTGTAAAAATTCAATAAAATATATTAAAAAAGCAAGCAAACAAACAAAACCAGGACAGGACAGTTTAACTTTAGGAAATATAACATTCAGAACTAATTAGGGAGAGAAAGCAAGATGGTGGCATAGGTAAACACCTAAACTTCTGCCTCGCACAGCAATTTCAAAACTACAACTAAAAGACAAAACGTCTACAGTAATCACCCAGAACCACGGGAAAGCTGGCTGAGTGGATGTTCTACAACTAGAAGGAAAGAGAAAAGAGCATTGAGACGTGCACAAGCGCTGAAAAGCTGAGGTATGGAGGTGTGCAAATCGGGATGGCAGTGGGAGACTGGGTGTGCTGCTTTTTTTCAATTTGAAGGGAGAAAAGCTCCCTATTACTCTGAAATCCAGTCTTTGGGGAGATGCTGGGGACCCAAATTCCTATGAGGAGAAGCTGGACTGTCGGCCATTGGGTCAGAAAGTGAGGGCAGTTTTCTTGCAGCTGTTCGCCCAGCAATCATCATTTACTGCACAAAAGTGCGGGACTCGGGGACTTGGAAATGCGGAGATGCAGAGATGGCTGACAGGCAGCCATCGCTGTGTGCCACGCCCTAGCCTCGTGACTTCCTGAAACCCCACCACACACAATCTACATACCCACCTAAGCTCCCTGCAGCAGCTTTTGCATATAAATGGCCTGCCCTATCGCAGCTTAACCTAACAATCTGCCGCTCTGGTCAGACAGCTCCAAACCTCAAAAACCCAAGCAAAGAGGAGAAAACTGGAGTTCTTGCTGTATCTCCTGCTGGGTGGCCTTAGATAGTAACTGACCTGCACCCCATTGGAGATCCAGAAGCTAGTGTATCTAGTGGTCAGTGTGAGATGACACCATATTTCAACTACTCACACCCATAAGTGACACATTCAAGAGGCAGACTCAGTGAGCACCAAAACCCTAAAGAAATAAGTCCTGCTCCATAAGGGTGTCTCCAGCACAGAAGTTCATAGACACAGCTGATTCTTACAGCAAATTGGCCTGGAGGTCAGTTCCTCCCATGACACCAACAACAATCAAGACTTAACTACAACAAGGCTGTACACACAGTCCACAAAGGGATGTGCCAAGAGTGCCCACCTCAGGTAACTGGGAGCCAACCCATTGGGCCATATAGGGCACCTAGCACACAAAGCCACCCTACCAACTCAGGGAAGCAGCGAAAATGCAGAGACGAAGAAACAGATCACAAGCAAAAGAAAAGGAGGAAAACAAACGACTGGATATAGAGTTCAAAACCATGGTTATATGGTTTTTCAAGAATTTCCTAGAAAAGGCTGATAAATTTAGCAAGACCCTCGAGGATATGAAAAAGGACCAACTAGAAATTAAACATATACTGACTGAATTAAGAAATATTATACAGAGACCCAGCAGCAAATTAGAGGAATGCAAGAATCAAGTCGAAGATTTGAAATACAAAAAAGCAAAAAACATCTACCGCATTTTCTGGCGTAAAAGACGACCCGCTAATTTTAGTTAAAACATAGGTTTAGGCCTATATTCACTGTATAAGACTACCCCCCAACACAAGTTGTTTTCATTCTTTAAAATCATGATTTAAAGATTAATTATGAAATATGGTGCAAAAAAAGATACTGTTTCAGTGAGAACTGAAGCAAATTTTTTGAAAGTTTTGATAAAGGTGAACTGTTAAAATAAACTTTTGCTGTTGAATGAGGTGTTGATAGGACAACTATGAAAGAGTGAGGAAATAGTATTAAAGTTGAGCCCTGGCCAGTGTTTCTTGCAGGCGTCTTCAAACTTTTTAAAGTGTGGGCCAGATCACGGTCCCTCAGAGAGCTGGAGGGCCGGACTATATGAACTACTAATTCCTACTGTAACACCTCGGCTGCACTCACTGCCCAAAAAACCTGGCGGGCCGGATCAGACTCCTCTGCGGGCCGCATGTGGCCCGCGGGCCGTAGTTTGAAGACGCCTGGGTTAGAGCATCGGAACGCGCACTGAGGGCTCACGGGTTCAATTCCTGGTCGAGGGCATGTACCTGGGCTGCAGGTTCACTCCCCATCCCCGGAGGGGGCACGTGCCAGAGGCAACCAGCTGATGTGTCTCTCTTACATCGCTGTTTCTGTCCCTCTCTCCCTCTTACCCTCCCTCCCTGCCTCCCTACCACTCCCTCTCTGAAAAGCAAAGGGAAAAAGTATATCCTCAGGTAAAGATTAACAAAAAACAAAAACAGGTTGAGAAGGATTGTCCACTTAGATTTTTTAATAGGTGACACTAACTTCTTACTCCATTCGAAAGAAACCAGTGTTGGACCTTGTCAATGACAATGATGCATCATGCTTGTGTTTCATGAAAGAAATGTATACAAGTAAAAAGCCTCTTTTAATAGTGCCTATGTCAATAGGTTGGCAAATTAATGCATATTCATTTTTTTTAAAGTTTCAAATGAAAATAAAAGGTGGTAGGTTCATATGCATATTTTTGAAGATTTCCAATTTAGCTGCAATTTTCTTTTAAACTGAGCTAAAGAGAGCTGTATTTTTTTTAAATAAATATATTTTATTGATATTTACAGAGAGGAAGGGAGAGGGATAGAGAGTTAGAAACATTGATGAGAGAGTCATTGATCAGCTGCCTCCTGCACACCCCCCACTGGGGATGTGCCGACAACCAAGGTCCATGCCCTTGACCGGAATCGAACCCAGGGCCTTTCAGTCTTCAGGCTGACGCTCTGTCCACTGAGCCAAACCGGTTTCGGCGAGAGCTTCTGTATTATCATCCCATATATGTTATACTGTATTAAATTAATGAGGTGCTTGACCAAGACAAATTTATTAATATTTTTGCCTTAAATTGCTGTGATAAATATGTTAACTCTCCATTGTGGATATAGACTCATACACAAATGTAATAATTATTATTTTTTATAAATATACATTTTTATTGATTTCAGAGATGAAAGGAGAGGGAGTTGGAAACATCAATGGTGAGAGAGAATCATTGATCGGCTGCCTCCTGCATGCCCCCTACAGGGGATCAAGCCCGCAACCTGAGCATGTGCCCAGGACCCTTTGGTCTGCAGGCCGATGCTCTATTCATTGCGTCAGACCAGCTGGAGCCGAATATAACTTACCGTATTTTTCGGACCATAAGACGCACTTTTTCCCCCCCAGAAGTGGAGGGGAAAAGTCCCTGCGTCTTATGGTCCAAATATAGCCTACACATATACTTTAAAAAAAAAGTTTTTTTACTTGCCCGGCTCTGTGTGGTCTCTGTGTGCTTGCCTGGCTCTAAAATGGTTTCTAAATGCTGCTGTTTACAGGGTTGATTACATGTGTTTATGACTGTGATGTTGGGTTTTAATGCATTTGACATTTAAACCTATTGAGTCTGTATTTAATATTTAACTTCCGAACTTCCTTGATTCTAATGCAGCCATCGTCTTCTCCTAGGGCTTCCCCGGGCACCGTGGCTGCTCCCTGTGTGGCTTCCACAGGCGTTAGCTGGGCTGACAAGGTCAAGGCTCATCACTCAGGGCCTGCCGCTGCTTCAGAGGGCGCACCTGCACAGTCTTGCCCCCCAGTGGCAGTGCAGAAGACTTCCTGCAAAAATGGCAAGTGGCTCCCATTCATTTCTGTGGGCAGACCAGTGGGCATCGAGGAAATATTTGCTTTATGTGAACGTGGAGCTAACAGCATTATATAGTTATCTTTTGCAGCATTTATACCATATTAAACGACCTTACTTAAAGCTATAAAATAATCTTAAAAATTTATGAAAGCATATGGAAATCATTCTGGTCGTAGATTTGTCATTTATGATGTGGGTCCTTTATAACTCTTTCTGACTCAAAGAAAAAAAATAGTCATTCCATTCTCTACCCAGTGTATGCTTTTAAGTTGCAGGCCACTATTTCATTTTATTAGTATTTGAATATTTTTTATACTAAAGTAGTATTCTGTGTATATCTTTGCTCACACATCTGTTTGTTGTTTTTGTTAATCCTCACCCAAGGATATTTTCCATTGCTTTTTAGAGAGAGAGGAAGGAATGGAAAGACGGGAGGGAGGGAATTACAAAGGGAGGAGAGAGAGAGAGAGAGAGAGAGAGAGAGAGAGAGAGAGAGAAAAACATCGATGTGAGAGACACATTGATTGGTTGCCTCCTGCACGTACCCCGACCAGAGCCACGGTTCAAGTCTGCAACCAATATACGTAACCTTGAATAGAACCGAACCAGGGACCCTTCAGCCTGTGGGCTAACGCTCTATCCAATGAGACAAACTGGCTAGGGCTATTTTCTTTAAAAAAAATTTTTTTTAAAATTAATTTTAGAGGAAGGGAAAGGAGTAGAGAGATAGAAACATCCATGAGAGAAACATTGATTGGCTGCCTCCTGCACACCACCCACGGGGAAAGGGGGAGAAATAAAGTAAAAACTGACAAATGAGGGCAGAAATTTCAAAATATATACTCATACTGGAAGATTTTAACATAACTGTTCCAACAATATAAGTGGAGAAAAATCAGTAAAGATATACACAGCCTGATTAATGAACTTGATATAATTGAAAAACCTAACAAACAATGTTTATTCTTTTTCATTCTTTTTCCTTTTGATGCTTCACTATGGAAACTTTTTATGGCTATGTCTTCTCTGTTCTATATGATGAATCCGTAGTTTCTTAAATATATTAATAACGGTTATTTTTTAAAATCTGTGTCCAAAAAGTAAAATAAACTATCTGTATTTGTTACTTTGTAGGTTTTTTTTTAAAACTTTTCTTTTTTTAACATATTTTATTGATTTTTTTACAGAGAGGAAGGGAGAGAGATAGAAAGAAACGTTGCTGAGAGAGAAACATACATCAGCTGCCTCTTGCACACCCCCTACCAGGGTTGTAACGCTCGCAACCAACGTACATGCCCCTGACCGGAATTGAACTTGGGACCTTTCAGTCCGAAGGCCGACGCTCTACCACTGAGCCACACCGGTTTTGACACTTTGTAGGTTTTTTAAAAACATTTTTGTGGGATTTTCAGTTCCTTGATTGAGTTTTACAACAGACCACATACTATTTAATTAAATGCTTAATGAAGTATATTAAAAATTACAGAGGTTCCTTCTAAAAGTACTTTCCTTTTGGCAAGAAGATAAGAGTCCTAGCAGATCACCTTCATTCTGTCCAAGCTTGGTTTGAGTTGTTGTTAAAGTTAATAGTTTTCGTTTCGTCTTTATTCTTTTGCGGGCATCAACTGAAAGCCCTGGGTGTTTGCCAGGGCCGCTGCATTCCTGTTTCCCAACATTGTTAGCTCCGCACTGAGTCCCTGCAAGATCCCTCCGCTCACTGGCATCCAGCTGCGCGCGCTCCGGTGCCTCGGTGTCCCGGCCTGTGTCCGCGGAGCTTAGCGGCTGTCAGACTTCTGAAGCGAAGATGGAACGCAGACGCTTTGGCTCCCTGGCCTGCCGTCAGCCCCTCCGCAGCCCAAGCTGCTTTAGCCTCAGTGAGCTCCAGGGTCTGTCTCAGCTGGACCAGATTATGGGTTTCTGTGCAGTCCCTTTCCCGCACCCTGAATCCCAAATGTCTTGAGGGAGAATTTGGGGTGAAGGTGGATCTCATGTTGTTGTCCTTCCCTTTTCTTGGGGAACATACTTCCTAAAATCTCGCCTACATCACTCGCTTTCCAGTGGCATCAAGCAGTTCATTTAGATGTGTTGTCCAGCTTTTATAGGCGTGCTTGGAGGAAAGAAGGTTAATTTTTTTTTTTTAATTTTATTGATTTTTTACAGAGAGGTATAGAGACTTAGAAACATGGATGAGAGAGAATCATTGATCAGCTGCCTCTTGCACACACCCCCACCGGGAACGTGCCCACAACTAAGGTACATGCCCTTGTCTGAAATCGAACCTGGGACCTTTTAGTCCTCAGGCCGACGCTCTAACCATTGAGCCACACCGGTTTCGGCGAAAGGTTAATTTTGTTCTAGGCTACTTTGTCATGGCTCTACAAGTTCCAAAAAATTTCAGATGATTGAACTTACTCTGTTTCTTTTGAACACAGCGGAATTAAGTTAGAAACCTGTTACAAAAAGATAACCATACAGTTCTCAAGTTTTTGGAATTTTAGAGTATATTTCTGAATATTCCATGAGTCAGAAGAAATGAAAATGAAATCTAGACAATGTAAATTGAGTTAAAATGAACATTTAAAATCTTGTGGGGTTAAGGTAAAGCTGTGATTTGAGGGAAATTTCTAGCCTCAATGACATGTATTAGAAAAAAAGAACATTTCAATCACACTCTGGATCCTGGAAGCTGGGGAGGCAGCTTTTAACTTACTAAGTCTGTGACCTTAGGCAAATTACTGACCCTGTCTTTGTCTCAGTGTCCTTACTGATAAAATGGGATGATGGTACTCAAAGGGCGGGTTAATCATCTTGTGAAGATTAAAAGTGTTACTATAGCTGAAACCGGTGTGGCTCAGCGGATAGAGCATCGGTCTGCAGACTGAAAGGTCCCCGGTTCGATTCCGGTCAAGGGCATGTCCCTTGGTTGCGGGCACATCCCCAGTAGGGGGCGTGCAGGAGGCAGCTGGTTGATGTTTCTCTCTCATCGATGTTTCTAGTTCTCTATCCCTCGCCCTTTCTCTCTGTAAAAAGTCAGTAGAATATGTTTTTTTAAAAAGAAGAAAAAAAGTGTTACTCTATGTAAAGCCCTTAAAGAGTGCTAGCCCATAGTGTGCCCTGAGCTCTAATAAATGGTTATTAATACTTTCTGACCATGTGGCTGGCATTCAGTCCTCCTTAATCTAAGTCTCAGTTTTGTTATTTGCAAATTAGGAATAATGAAGAAAATATTTGTGGGGTAGGATTAATCCCTACCACACAGTGTAGTTATAGGAATTAGAGACTGTGCGTGTGTGTATGTGCATATGTATGTGTGTGCGCGTGCACACACACACAAGACACCTCATATAATAGTGTCATATTTGCACATGACTTATATTTCATGGGAATTAGATTAGAATTTGTTTTATAGGTTTTTAAAATTTTTTATTATCTACGGAAATATTATTTTCTTCCTTTAATCACACAGAACGGAAGGATGCGGAAGGATGGGAGACCGTGCAGAGAGGGAGGGCCGTGCGCTCACGGTCCACGGCAGTGATGCCGAAAGTTTCGACACAGGCCTTAAGGTCGAAGGATGACAGCGATAAGGAAAACGTACGTCTTCTGCCCGATGAGAGCATACAGAAAGGTGACGTGGGAGATGGACCTTCTAACGCCATCGAGGCTCGGCCCAAAGACTCCTCACATTCGTGTGACCATCCTCTGGTGGAAAGGACCCAGGTAGGACACTGGAAATCCTGGCAGCGAGTTTTTATAAGGGATGTGCATATGCAGAAGGTCTCATTTTCCTCCTTCATCTTCCCTTTTTATTGTGATAAAGTTCAAATCTGCAGAAAAGTCGCAAGTATAGAACAGTGTACCCTCCTGTGTCCTCTATGTAGATTCATAGGTAAATGCTTTGTCATATTTTTTCTGTGTATATTTATGTCACACAAACGTTGTATGCTAAACATCAGAATAATGTGCATATATCATGACCATTCACATTCTACAGCAAGTCTTTCCAAAGAAAAATGTTTTTAAAATACTTTTTTTTTTTTTTTGCCAAAACCGGTTTGGCTCAGTGGATAGAGCGTCGGCCTGTGGACTGAAGAGTCCCGGGTTCGATTCCGGTCAAGGGCATGGACCTTGGTTGCGGCCACATCCCCAGTGGGGTGTGTGCAGGAGGCAGCTGATCGATGATTATCTCTCATCGATGTTTCTAACTCTCAATCCCTCTCCCTTCCCCTCTTAAAAAACTCAATAAAATATATTTTTTAAAAATACTTTTTTAAAATTGATTTCAGAGAGGAAGGGAGAGGGAGAAAGAGATAGAAACATTAATGATGAGAAAGTCATTGATCAGCTGCCTCCTGCAAGCCTCCCACTGGGGATTGAGCCCGCAACCCGTGCATGTGCCCCTGATCGGAATTAAACCCGGGACCCTTCAGTCCACAGGCTGACGCTCTATCCACTGAGCCAAACTGCCTAGGTCCAAAGAAAAAACTTTTACATAACCATACTGTAATTGTAAAATTGAGGGAATTTGACATTTATTACCAATTTTATATTCATAGTCAATATTCAGAAATTTCCAGCTGTCCCAATAATTTTGTAAAAATCCTCATGCAAGAATGTATTTTTATTTATTTTAGAGAGGAAGGGAGAGGGAGAGAGAAAAACATAGTCGTGAGAAACATAGATGGCTGCCTCCCACATGCAGCCCGACTGGGGATTGAACCCACAGCCTTTTGATGTATAGAACCCCCCTCCAACCAACTGAGCCCAACCCGCCAGGACCCAATAATAATAATAATAATAATAATAATAATTATTATTATTATTATTATTATTATTATTATTTGTGGGGAGAGTGAAGGGTGGATGGGAGAGGAGGGAGGGAGAGAGCGAGAGAGAGAGAGAGAGAGAGAGAGAGAGAGAGAGAGAGAGAGCGAGCGCGAGAGAGAGAATGAATGAATGAATGAGGGAGAAATATCAATGTGAAAGAGACACATCAATTGGTTTCCTCCCGCAGGTGCACCAAACAAGGCCAGAGAACGAACCTGCAACCCAGGTACATGCTCTTGACTAGGAATCAAACCCATGACCCTTAGAGCAGGTGATGTTCTAGCTTCTGAGCATGCTAGCCAGGACCCAATAATCTTTCTTTTTTTCTTTTTTTTCTTTTTTTTAAATATTTTTATTAAATTATTATCTATGTACATATTTTAACATTGCCCCCCCCCTCTTTTTTTTTTAAAATACATTTTTAATTGATTTTTTACAGAGAGGAAGGAAGAGGGATAGAGAGCTAGAAATGCTGATGAGAGAGAAACATCGACTAGCTGCCTCTTGCACACCCCCTACTGGGGATGTGCCCACAACCAAGGTACATACCCTTGACTGGAATCGAACCTGGGACCCTTCAGTCTGCAGGCCAAGGCTCTATCCACTGAGCCAAACCGGTTTTGGCCCAATAATTTCTTGATATAATTTTTATTTTTATTTTTTAATTTAATAAATCTTTATTGTTCAAATTATTACAGCTGTTTCTCCTTTTTCCCCCCATAGCTCCCTTCCACCCGGTTCCTACTTTACCCTCTACCCTTACCTCCCCACCACTGTCCTCATTCATAGTTTTAAGATTTTTGTAAAGTCTCTTTCTGTACCCCCACACCACTTTCCCCCTGAGAATTATCTAGCCGCTCCCATTCTATGCCTCTGATTCTATTATATTCACCAGTTTATTCTGTTCTTCAGATTTTTAATTCACTTGAGTTTTAGATTCACTTGTTGACAGATATGTATTTGTTGTTCATAATTGTTATCTTTACTTTTTTCTTCTTCCTCTTCTTAAAGAATACCCTTCAGCATTTCATGTAATCCTGGTTTGGTGGTGATAAATTCCTTTAGCTTTTTCTTATCTGTGAAGCTCTTTATCTGACCTTCAATTCTGAATGATACTTTGCTTGGTAGAGTAATCTTGGTTGTAGGTTCTTGCTATTCATTACTTTGAATATTTCTTGCCACTCCCGTCTGGCCTGCATCGTTTCTGTTGAGAAATCAGCTAACAGTTGTATGGGTGCTCCCTTGTAGGTAATTAACTGTTTTTTCTCTTGCTGCTTTTAGTATTCTCTCTTTGCCTTTTGCTCTTGGCATTTTAATTATGATGTATCTTGGTGTGGTCCTCTTTGGATTCCTTTTGTTTGGGGTTTTGTGCACTTCCTGGACTTGTAAGTCTATTTCTTTCACCAGTTGGGGGAAGTTTTTGGTCATTATTTTTTCAAATAGGTTGAGTGTTTCTTCAGTAGCTTGCTCTCTCTCTTCTTCTTGCACCCCATTATTATGATGTTGGTACGCTTGAAGTTGTCCCAGAGGCTTCTTACACTATCTTCAAATTTTTGGATTCTTTTTTTGTTTTGTTTTCCCAGTTGAGTATTTTTAGCTTTTTTGTATTTCAAATCTTCGACTTGATTCTTGCATTCCTCTAATCTGTTGTTGGGTCTCTGTATAATATTTTTTATTTCAGTGAGTATATGTTTAATTTCTAGTTGGTCCTTTTTCATATCCTCGAGGGTCTTGTTAAATTTATCAGCCTTTTCCAGGAAATTCTTAAAAAACCTTATAATCGTGATTTTGAACTCTATATCCAGTCGTTTGTTTTCCTCCATTTCTTTCACTTGTGATCTGTTTCTTTGTCTCTGCATTTTCGCTGCTTCCCTGAGTTGGTAGGGTGGCTTTGTGTGCTAGGTGCCCTATATGGCCCAATGGGTTGGCTCCCAGTTACCTGAGGTGGGCACTCTTGGCACATCCCTTTGTGGACTGTGTGTACAGCCTTGTTGTAGTTAAGTCCTATTCGTTGTTAGTGTCACTGGGAGGAATTGACCTCCAGGCCAATTGGCTGTGTGTACCCACTGTATCTGTAACGGAAGAATTGCTGTACTGGGGACACGCTTATGGGGCAGGACTTGTTTCGGTGGGGGTTTGGTGCTCACTGAGTCTGCCTTTTGAATGTGTTCCTTATGAGAGTAGTTGATTTCTAGTGTCATCTCACACAGACCACTAGATACACTAGGTACACTAGCTTCTGGGGTACATGTCAGCCACTGTCTGAGGCCACCCAGCAGGAGCTACAGCGGGAACTCCAGTTTTCTCCTCTTTGCTTGGGGTTTGGAGGTTTTGGAGCTGTCTGACCAGAGCTGCAGTTTGTTAGGTTAAGCTGTGATAGGGCAGGCCATTTATATGCAAAAAGCCGCTGTGTGGAGCTCCGGTGTGTTTGTAGATTGTGCGGGGCGGAGTCTGAGGGTGTTTACTAGGCTAAAGCATGGCAAACAGTGATGACTGCCAGTCAGCCTTCTCTGCCTTTACACATTTCCAAAGCCCTGTGCCCCGGGCTTTAGGGCAGTAAACAATGATTGCTGGAGGCACCTCTGCAAGAAAGTCACCCTCACTTTCCGACCCCATGGCCGGCAGTCCAGCTTCTCCCCAGAAACTGGATTTTAGAGTAATAGGGAGCTTGTCTCCCTTCAGGTTGAATAAAAGCAGCACATTCAATCGCCCGCCGCCATTCCGATTTGCGCGCCTCCGTACCTCAGCTTTTCAGCACCTGTGCACCTCTCGATACTCCTCTCTCTGAACTTCTAGTTGTAGAATTTCCACTCAGCCAGGTTTCCTGTGATTCTGGGTGATAGACGTTTTGTCTTTCAATTGTAGTTTTGAAATTGCGTGAGGCAGTTTTGAAATTGTGTGTTTAGGTGTTTACCTATGCTGCCATCTTGGTTTCTTCTCCTATATTGATTTTTTAATAAACAATGTTGACAGTATTATAAGCATCAGTAATGCTAATTCAAATATTGCCAAGAAGATTATAAACCATGGTGACTGATGTATAGATAATGTTGGAAGTAATATAAACAATAGGATACAATTTAAATAATGCTTATGCTATTGGGTCGGCAAGTAAGTAATTGCGGGTTTCACACATATATGGCTTCAGTTGAATTTTTAGGTTTGCAGACGTAGTAAAAATGTAAAACACATTTTGTTATTTGATAGTTGGCTATTCAGCTGTTAATCAGTAAAAAAAGTTTTTTGATCTGTTTTGTAGTTTTCGTTTGGCGTTCGTTGAAAAATGGAAAATCAAAAGGAACATTTTCGTCATATTTTGATTTTTTATTTCCACAAAGGGAAAAACGCATCGCAAGCTCATAAAAAGTTATGTGCTGTTTATGGTGACGAAGCCTTAAAAGAACGGCAGTGTCAAAATTGGTTTGCCAAATTTCGTTCTGGTGATTTTTCACTCAAAGATGAAAAACGCTCTGGTCGTCCAGTTGAAGTTGATGACGCCCTAATCAAAGCAATAATCAATTCGGACTGTCACAGTACAACACGTGAGATTGCAGAGAAGCTTCATGTATCACATACATGCATTGAAAATCACTTAAAACAACTTGGCTATGTTCAAAAACTCGATACATGGGTTCCTCACGAACTGAAAGAATCACAGTTAACGCAACGCATTAGCAGCTGCGATTTGCTAAAGAAACGTAATGAAAATGATCCATTTTTAAAACGACTGATAACTGGCAATGAAAAATGGGTTGTTTACAACAATATCAAGCGGAAAAGATCGTGGAGCAGGCCAGGTGAACCAACTCAAACAACATCAAAAGCTGATATTCATCAAAAGAAGGTTTTGTTATCAGTTTGGTGGGATTACAAAGGAATTGTCTACTTTGAACTCTTACCACCCAACCGAACGATCAATTCTGATGTCTACATTGAACAACTAATGAAATTAAACAATGCAGTTGAAGAAAAGCGGCCCAAATTGACAAATCGAAAAGGTGTTGTATTCCATCATGACAATGCAAGGCCACACACATCTTTGGTCACTCAGCAAAAATTAATGGAGCTTGGTTGGGATGTTTTGCCACATCCACCATATAATCCTGACCTTGCACCATCTGATTACTTTTTGTTTCGATCTTTACAAAACTCCTTGAATGGTAAAAATTTCAATAATGATGATGATGTCAAATCGTACCTGATTCAGTTTTTTGCTAATAAAAACCAGAAGTTTTTTGAACGTGGGATTATGATGCTGCCTGAAAGATGGCAAAAGGTCATTGATCAAAATGGGCAATACATTACAGAATAAAGTTATTTAGTTCCATGAAAAAATTGTCTTTGATTTTCTTTAAAAAATCCGCAATTACTTACTTGCCGACCCAATAAAATCAACACTTTGGGACACTTTAAGTTCTGACCAATAGAATTTTTAAAGTAGTTTATAATACTTGGCCAAGTTTAATATTTAGATAAATAATTAATCAAACTCAGAATTTTATGGCCACTGCAGTATTTATCTAATGTTTATTTAAGTAGTAATGTGCGTTTTAAATTCAAAATTTTAGATTTCAGTTCTGTGTGGAGCTCATTATTCTTGAATGTTATTGGAAAACACAACTGCTTCCTGAGGTGAAAATAAAGGCTTATTTCTATTCACTGGAATAGACAGGTTTTAAAAAATGAATATGTATTCAGCCTAATCCAGTTGTTTTCACATTATGTTACTTATCTATAATAATAAAAGCATAATATGATAGTTAGACCAGACAGCCAAACAACCTTCTGGACGTCATTCTGGATGAAGCCATGATGGCGGGGGCCGAGGCAGATGAGGATAAGGGCGATCAGGCAGACAGGCAAGTGGTTAGGTGCAATCAGATAGGCAGGCGGACATCCCCGAGGGATCCTGGATTGTGAGAGGGTGCAGGCCGAGCTGAGGGACCTCCCCCCCATCCCCATTCACGAATGTAGTGCACCGGGCCTCTAGTGAGTGTTAGATATTCTTAAAGGGGAATGGGAGGATGTCGAAATCTAAAGAATATGAACTTCATCCTGAAACTGTGCTTATATATACTGTACTACGTATGGTGTATCTCTCTTCGATCTGAGAATCGGTATTATGTACTATGTTGGGGATTCATGAAAGATGCTTAGAGGTTGTTAATGGTATCCAAAGAGAGTATGCTTTGTATTTTTTAATAAAATGCCCACAAAGTATATATTTTGATGAAAAGTGCCTTCATTTTATAATAGACAGCCTACACAAAAACCATGTAAATGCCTTTAGTTATTTGAATATAAGGCAAAATATTATACTTGTGACTAGATTTCTTTTGTGAGGCATATCTTAAAGTGCTCATCAGGAACAGACTCCTAACGTGAGATATAATTACAGTATACGTTGCTTAATGTTTTAAAGCACTCAGCGCCCTATGCGTAGTTGGTTTGCACAAAAAATTTGTGGCTGCTTGCTTAATGGTTCCTTTTCGTTTACACTTGAAACATACAGAAAAAGATGAGCGTTAAGTTTTGCCAGCCACTTAACAACTGCTTTAAAGTATAGTCTTTAGTATCTCTCACTATCTCGGACTCATTGTGTAAATGCATTTTGTTAGTTCACAGCGAGTACGCTGGATGACAGCAAGAACTCTGGCAGCAGTAGCAGCTTACCAGACAGTTCTGTGCGAAGTTCTGAAGTGCCTGCTGTCCAAGGGGATACCGTGTGTGTTTCCATTAACCAGCGCGACGACTCGCCTCCTTTGCACACCAAGGAAGAGAGATTGTCAACAGAGCAAGCACGGATAGAAAGTGAAATGGACTCTTCAGAGATTTCAAATGTGAGTGCTGCTAACTTGGTAAGAACAACTTATCAGAATTACGAGCAAATACGTTAAAGTGATAACCTATGATTGAGGCATAAACCCCAATAATAATAAATTGTATTATGTGTTATTTTACACTTTACAAAGCACTTTTTTTTTTTTTTTTTACAAAGCATTGTATGGATGATTTTAGTTTAACATTTTATTTTTATCAAACTGCTTGTTTTGTAGAGGAAGAAAATGAGAATGTGTGACTTAACTTGCTCAGAGTCTTTCAGGTTGAATGTGTTTTTCAGTCTAGCGTTAAGGAACTGAGTCGATAGCAAGTCTTGTGTGCACATGCAGCTCTGATAGATGGGAAATGGTGCACACTGGGATGAGTGTTAAAAGTTCTCTTCACAGCCGAAACCGGTTTGGCTCAGCGGTAGAGCGTCAGTCTGAAAGGTCCTGGGTTTGATTCCGGTCAAGGGCATGTGTGTTGGTTGCGGGCACATCCCCAGTGCCAAACCGGTTTCGGCAATAGTCACTTTTTTATACTGCTGTACATTGTAATAAACTGTAAATGTTCTCATTTATAACTATATCCATATTGCAAATTACATGTTACTCGACTTTATAAGTCCTGGGAATCCAGAGTCTCTGGATTCTTATCTAACAGCTGCAGAACACTTATTTATTAATGGGATGGTATATGAGCACTGATTTTATTGAAGGAAAGAGAAAAACCTTAGGTCAGCTCTCTGTGGATAAAACCCTCATTTAAATTGGATTAAATGCTATCTCAACAACTATTGTAGTATTATTCATTATGTAATTTTCTCTAAGTCTATACTAATTTGGAATTGTTTTGAGTGAATTGTGTTAACATACAAAGTTTAATGTGGATTTGCATCAGGAAAAACCATTTGTAAGAGCTATTTTCAGCTCTAACAAGGAAGTGACAGTTTTAAAATTTTAGAAGCATTATAACTTATCTTAGTCAAACACTTGCTAGGTCATTTCGTTGTCACTTACTGTTACTTTTTTTTTTTTTTTTTTTTTAACTCCCAGGCCTATTCAGAAATAATAAAAGAAACTTTTAGTTTTTCTTACTGCTAATTTTCTTGTGACTAAGGTAGAAATGAAAATAGTTTCAATACGCCGAAACTGGTTTGGCTCACTGGTAGAGCGTCGGACTGTGGACCGAAAGGTCCCAGGTTCGATTCCGGTCAAGGGCATGTACCTTGGTTGCGGGCACATCCCCGGTAGGGGGTGTGTAAGAGGCAGCTGGTCGATGTTTCTCTCTCATCGACGTTTCTAGCTCTCTATCTCTCTCCCTTTCTCTCTGTTAAAAATCAATAAAATGTATTTTTTTAAAAATCACGTATTCAGATATTTATTTGAAATTCACAGTGTGAAAATAGTGAAACTTACATGTGGGTAATGGAATCATCACTTAATCCTTAAGGTCTACTCGTAGGTAACGTCTTTTCAGGTCTTCAGAGACTAAATTGAAATGTACTCGGGGCAAGACACAATTGAAGAAATGGGCTCATGTGTGAACTTACTTTTTGTGAAATTAAATATTTCAGCTTTACTATTTGTATTTTTAAATCTCTGATGTTGTAATGTCTGTGTGGGACATAACAGCAGTCAGCTTCTATATTATTCTAGAGTAGGGGTGTCGAACTCAATCAGAGAAGGGGCCAAAATCTAAAATCCAGCCTAAATCGCGGGCCGAATGGTTTATTGAACAGTCATAAACTGTCATTGTGATGGAAACGCAGCGGAGTGCAGTGATGACAGTGCGGTGCAGGCCACATTGCAAGGCCTGGCGGGACGGATTTGGCCCACGGGCCTTGTGTTTGACACATGTGTTCTAGAGAAAAACTTTATGATATAAAGACATAGACTCTCATCTAAACTCCCTTATCCCATTGTATTCCCAGGGAGGGTCTGGTTGTATGGGGCAGAGGGTAGAGAGGCGAGATGGCAAGGAGCAGGGGAAGCTTTCAAGGAGATGGCAGAGCCTGGGTTCTACTCCCAACCAATCATTTTTGAGCTAGGGCTCAAGCATTTGCATTTAAAAAAATATTTTTTATTTATTACAGAGAGGAAGGGATAGGGATAGAGAACTAGAAACATCGATAAGAGAGAACCATCGACCAGCTGCCTCCTGCACACCCCCACCGGGTATGTGCCCACAACCAATGTACATGCCCTTGACCGGAATTGAACCTGGAACCTTTCAGTCCACAGGCCAACGCTCTATCCACTGAGCCAAACCAGTTTCGGCTGCATTTTTAAATGCCTTTATTGAGGTATGATTGATTTTCAGTAAACTTCACATATCTGAAATATATAAACTGGTCAATGCTGATATGTTTATAACTATGAAATTATCTCTACAGTCAGGATAATGAACACACCGATTGCCCTAAAAGTGTCCACATTCCTCCCTTGGCATGCCCCCTTTCTGCCATTCCTTGCACCCTTTCCAGGTCATCATTTTCCTGCTGTCACTATTTATTAATTGGTATTTTCAGAACTTTATGTCAGTGAAATAATGTAATCTTTGTGTGGCTTCTTTCACTCAAGTTGCTTGTTTCGCATTTCATCCGTGTAGTTGTGTACTAATTCATTCTTTTTTGTTGTCTTTAGGCCTATTCTGTTGTATGCATGTAACACAGTATATTTATTCATCCATTCATTTCATGACATGTTTGAGTTTTCCCCAGGTTTCTGTTACGAAGGCGTCATGAACATTAGCCTTTGTTTTGAACACATATTTTCATTTCTCTTGGGAAAACAATGAGGTCAGTTTTGTAGATAATATTGTCCAGATCTCCTATGTCTAAGCCCATTTTTTGTACTTGTTCTATCACTCAACAGAGGGATATGGAAATATCTGAATATAACCTTGGAGCTATATTTGTATATGTATTTAGCTAACTATATGGGGATTTATAAATTAATGATTCTGATCTATATTACTTGTAATACATATATCTAAGTTAGGTATCATCAACATTACATAAATTCTTTCTCTGTTTCCTTTATTGTAAAACTAGAGGCCCAGTGCACAAAATTCATGCACTCACGAGGGAAGGAGGTGTCCCTCAGTCCAGCCTGCGTCCTCTTGCAGTCCAGGAGCCCATGGCTGATGTACGACTGATGGCTTAGGCCCACAAGGAGTGGGCCTAAGCCTGCAGTTGGACATCGCACTGACCACCAGGAGACCGCTTCTGCATTGAACGTTCGCCCCCTGGTGGTCAGTGCATGTCATAGCGACTAGTCATTCTACCATCTGGTCAACTTGCATATTAGCCTTTTATTATATAGGATGGTTTTCCACCAAAACTGGTTTGGCTCAGTGGTAGAGCATCGGCCTGCGGACTGAGGGGTCCTGGGTTCGATTCCGGTCAAGGGCATGTACATTGGTTGCAGGTACATCCCCGGTGGGGGGTGTGCAAGAGGAGGCTGGTCGATGTTTCTCTCTTATTGACATTTCTGGCTCTCTCTCTCCCTTCCTCTCTGTCAAAAATCAATAAAAATATTTAAAGAAAAATTATATAGGATGGTTTTCCTTCATTTTTAAGATATTTGATCTATAACTTGAATTGTTTGCATGCAAATGAAATTGACACTTCATTAATAATAATACCTGTTATTTATACAACTTCACAGTTTCTCATACTCAGCAGTCTGGTAAAGAAGGTAAGTCATGGATTATTGTACCATGTTACAACATACAAAATAGGCTCTTGCTTTTAAGAAACGTTCCAGTCACAGAGCTAGCGAGTGGGTAAGCCTGTACTGGACCTGAGGTCTTATAATCCTGGAACAGTGCTATATGCTGTGTACCGTTGAGTGTGCGATTAGAATATAAAGAGTGAGATGATTACTGAACTTACCAGTCAGTGGTGATTTTTCCCGCTGTTTGTTTTTAACTTGCAGTCCATGGCGGAAGTTCTGGCTAAAAAGGAGGAGCTGGCAGATCGCCTAGAAAAGGCCAATGAAGAAGCCATTGCTAGCGCCATTGCTGAGGAAGAACAATTAACCAGAGAAATCGAGGCCGAAGAAAACAATGATATTAATATTGAAGCTGACAACGACAGCGATTTTTCTGTGAGCCTTTAGAATTTTATAATTGTTCCAAAAAAGTATATTCAAAAGTAAAATTCTTATGGCCAGCGGGACCTAGAGTTCATCCAGTCCTTTTTAAAACAACTTTTAAAATTATCTTCAACAACTGTATCATCCTTCTGTGTGATTAAGACGATGGATAACAACACTTATTTTAGCACTTTAACATTATTAAAAGTTTTAGCACTTTAACATTATTTTAGCACTTTAACATTATTAAAAGTTTTTAATACAATGCATTTGACAGGTTAGAAATTATATTCTTTTTACAAATCAAGATATTGAATCTCAGAAAGTCAGATTGTAATTGTAGAGATTGAAGAAGAATCTAAGGTATTTTATTGCTTTTATTCTATCTTTTAAAAAATAAATATTTTATTGATGTTTTAAGAGAGGAAGGGAGAGGGATAGAGAGCTAGAAACATCAATGAAACATCGATCAGCTGCCTCCTGCACACCTCCCACTGGAGATGTGTCCGCAACCAAGGCACATGCCCTTGACCGGAATCGAATCCGGGACCCTTCAGAGCGCAGGCCAACGCTCTACCCACAGAGCCAAACCGGTTTCGACTATTGTTTTTATTCTAATCAAAAGCAAGTGATAGGATGCTTTGCTGTCACTAAGTGCTCAGCATACTCAAGTTTGTTGATGAGAGGGATTTTTTTTTTCTTTTTCTAAAATATACTTTTATTGACTTCAGAGAGGAAAGGAGAGGAAGAGAGAGAGAGAAACATCCATGATGAGAGAGAATCATTGATCAATTGCCTCATTCAGGCCTCCTCCTGGGGATGGAGCCCACAACCCGGGCCTGTGCCCTGACTGGAATTGAACCCTGACCTCTGGGTTCATAGGTTAAGCATCGGCTTAACCATGCTGGCTGGGCCCAATGTGTTTCTTTTTTTAATTCACTTGATTTGTCTCTGCTATTAAATGGCAAGTAGATTTGTCTTCCTCTTAAAATGTTTACACTACGGCATTTTTTAAAAAAAATATATTTTATTGATTTTGTACAGAGAGGAAGGGAGAGAGATAGAGAGTTAGAAACATCGATGAGAGAGAGTCATTGATCAGCCGCCTCTTGCACACCCCCTACTGGGGATACGCCTGCAACCAAGGTACATGCCCTTGACCGGAATCGAACCCGGGACCTTTCAGCCTCCAAGAACATTTTTTTTTTTTTTTAATATATTTTATTGATTTTGCACAGAGAGGAAGGGAGAGAAACAGAGAGTCAGAAACATCGATGAGAGAGAGTCATCAATCAGCTGCCTCTTGCACACCCCCCACCGGGGATATGCCCGCAACCAAGGTACATGCCCCTGACCGGAATCGAACCCGGGCCCTTCAGTCCCCAAGCCGACGCTCTATCCATTGAGCCAAACCGGTCTTGGCAACCTCCAAGAACATTTTTAACTTGGTTATTATGGTGAACATAAGGGGTCTGTGCTTTGTTCTGGTTTTGAGCTAGTTATTAGATGAAATGTATTACTAGCATAAGCTGGGAAATTTTCATACACAGTTTACTTTTTAAGGATATACTTGTGCTCAAATATTTGTTTTTGAATTTTTCTTATTATATTTTAGGCCAGCATGGGTGGTGGAAATGTGTTTTTCTGTGGTCTGTCTATGGACTGGAATGATGTCCTTGCGGATTATGAAGGTATTACGTGTGTGTGTGTGTGTGTCTTGTACAGGTAGAGGGGTCTACAGTAGACGATCTTATTACACGAACTTCCATGTAAAATAAAAAGTTAGGAGTCAGAATGCTGATGCCTTTTAAAAGTCTGTCCTCGATTGTTAGCTTTACAGAACTATGTGCTTAAACAGTAACAGTGGTTTCCTTTTTCATGAACAGCTCGTGAATCTTGGCGCCAAAATACATCCTGGGGGGATATTGTAGAGGAGGAGCCTGCGAGACCTCCAGGACATGGAATTCACATGCATGAGAAACTCTCCTCCCCGTCTCGCAAAAGGTCTGGCCTCAGAAAGTTCATTTAAGATATTTTGCAGGAGGGACACTAGCCGTTCTCAACTGTCCAGTAGAGTTGCCGGGTAACATTTTTTTAAAAAAGAATATATATTTTATTGATTTTTTTTTTTTTTTTACAGAGAAGAAGAGAGAGGGATAGAGAGTTAGAAGCATCGATGAGAGAGAAATATCCATCAGCTGCCTCCTGCACGCCCCCTACTGGGGATGTGCCCACAACCAAGGTACATGCCTTTGACTGGAATCGAACCCGGGACCTTCCAGTCCGCAGGCTGACGCTCTATCCACTGAGCCACACCGATTTCGACTGCCGTGTAACATTTTAAGACACGTGACTCAGGACAGTTCAGATTCTCTGAAAAGTGACAGTGTTTTCCTGCCATGTTAGACCGAAATTATCTTTGTGTACTTTTTACATTTATTTTTAGAATTTGGAAGACGAAAGAGAATATTTTTGGTTTTTATCATGTAAACATTCGTGTCGCCTGTTTATTTGCTTGTATTAATAGAACAATTGCGGAATCGAAGAAGAAACATGAAGAAAAACAGATGAAGGCACAGCAGCTAAGGGAAAAGTTACGGGAAGAGAAAACATTAAAGCTTCAGAAATTGTTAGAAAGGGTGAGTTTTTAATATTTAGGACATTATGATAGCCTTAAATGGATGGGCTTCTTTTCTAATGGTCTGAGAGAGGCTAAAAGAACCATAAAAAGAACGGAATATTCTAGGAAACAAAGTATTGATGTATGTTGGATTACAGAAGGTTACCTGTGAAAAGAATTTGTAATTCCTGCGTTAGCTATATAGTAAATTCTTATTTTGCAGCGTTGGCCTGGGTTCTGTTTTTTTGTTTTTGTTTTTGTTTTAAATATATTTTATTGATTTTTTACAGAGAGGAAGGTAGAAGGATAGAGAGTTTGAAACATCGATGAGAGAGAGACATCGATCAGCTGCCTCTTGCACACCCCCCACTACTAGGGATGTGCTCGCAACCAAGGTACATGCCGTTGACCGGAATCGAACCCGGGACCTTTCAGTCTGCAGGCCAATGTTCTATCCACTGAGCCACACCGGCCTCGGCAGGCCTGGGTTATATTTGCTGTTTTGTTGCTGGGTTTCCTTGGGGAGTCTGTGCACAGAGTAGAAGACTTGGGGGGGAGGGCAGGTTTGAGCCTCATTTGGTGAAGTTTGAATAAGTGGGCAGTGGTGAGAATTACAGGCGAGATTCTTACCAGCAGTATTCAGAGCAGGTTCTTCCTATCAGTGTGGCACAGCGGAAGGAACATGGACCCTAGGTGGCCCACCAGGCCAAGGCCTGGTTTTGCTACATACGATACGGTGCCTGGAGCAAGTTACTTTAACAACACTGGTTTCCGTTTGTTTCTCTGTAACATGAAACTGTAGTTACCAGCCTGCTGTGATGATTACATGTGGCAGGTGTGTAAACTGTAGCACTTCTAGGAGGCTTGCTCAGTGTAGTGTTGCCTGCATGTGGCAGATGTAGGTGCATGCTGTGTTAGTGCTGTGTTTTCTGAAACAAACGCGCTCAAAGCTTGGTGGCCTGCAACACACACTCCTTAGCTCAATCTCTGTGGGCTCGCCCAGGACTTCTGCTCAGAGTCTCACGAGGTTAGTCAAGCTGTTGGTGGGACAGCAGTCACTGGAGCTGACAGATCCGCCTCCAGGTTCTCCTTTTTTTTTTAATTTATTGATTTTTTACAGAGAGGAGAGGGATAGAGAGCTAGAAACATCGATGAGAGAGGTACATCGATGAGAGAGGTACATCAACCAGCTTCCTCCTGCACACCCCTCACTGGGGATGTGCCCGCAACCAATGTACATGCCCTTGACCAGAATTGAACCTGGGACCTTTCGGTCCACAGACCAATGCTCTATCCACTGAGCCAAACTGGTTTCGGCCGCCTCCAGGTCCTCTTATCAGCTGCTGTAGACCTCACTTCCGCCCTGTCTGCTCGACATGGCTGCCAGCGCCCCAAGAACGTGTCTGAGAGAGGAAGGAAGAGCAAGGAAGCTGCCCGAAGGGAAGCTGCACTGTGTTTGTAATCGTTTTCTTAATATGCAATATGGCCTCCACTTACCTGGAGATCAGTGCTTGACATTGTGCACTGTGGTTCTCTGGTTTATTTTCCTCACCCATGTAGGTATCCCTTCCATCACTTTCATTGATAAATCCCACCTTGCATTTGCATAAAAGGTATTGTTTCAACACCGATACATGCATGCTCTCACCTGATCGCCATAGTAACTGTGGGAGATGCAGAGTTCAACAGGCGCTGAGCCCATTTTGCAGATGCGAACACAATGTAGAGGAGAGGCGAAGTGCTGCTTCCGGCACCCCCCTCACTCAGGGCTTTAAGGATGTGTCCCCCGGATTCTATCTGTGCTGTTCCCGTGTCAGACTCTTCTAGGCATTTAAACACATAATGGAGCAGCTCATTCATGTTGAGCCAACATCTGATTCTCTATAATTTATTCCCATCGGTGCTGATTGGGTTTCCTAGAGCAGAGACTTTTACTTTTTTTTTTTTTTTTTTTAATATATTTTATTGATTTTTTTACAGAGAGGAAGGGAGAGGGATAGAGAGTTAGAAACATCAATGATAGAGAAACACCGATCAGGTGTCTCCTGCACACCCCTCACCTGGGAATGTGCCCACAACCAAGTTACATGCCCTTGACCGGAACCGAACCTGGGACCTTTGAGTCCGCAAGCCCGATGCTCTACCCACTGAGCCAAACCGGTTTCCACTACTTTTTATATTGTTTTAAGGAACTAAAGGAAACATATCTATTTTTGTTCTTCTGGAGGCTCTTTTTCCTTTTTTATGCAAATGAATGTAATTTTTCAGACTTCTCACCATTTCGCATTCTCAAGGAAATAATTATCTTGAATTTGGTTACTAGAGACATTTGGTTTATGAGGCTAACAAATACACTATTTTCATTTTAATGGAAGCTTACTCATAGTGCAATATGACAGCAGGTATTTTGATTGAGCCAGGCCTAATGCACAGCTCTTAAGATTTGGATCTATATAGACTCAATCTTTTTTTTTTTTTTTAATACATTTTATTGATTTTTTACAGAAAGGAAGAGAGAGGGATAGAGAGTTAGAAACATCGATGAGAGAGAATCATCCATCAGCTGCCTCTTGCACATCCCCTACTGGGGATGTGCCCGCAGCCAAGGTACATGCCCTGATGGGAATCGAACCCGGGGCCTTTCAGTCCGCAGGCTGACGCTCTATCCACTGAGCCACACCGGATTTGGCATCTATTGACTCAATCTTGAAAACAGGCCAGTAAATTAGATTATGAACGTGAGCAGTCTGTCTCTGTAGTCTGCTCCATTTACTCTTTCCACGTATAAGTCCTAAGCTGACCAGCAGTCTGCACGTCTGTTAAATGACTGTGTGCTGACAGTGAGGCTGCGGTACTTCACTCTGTGCAGGAAAAGGATGTCCGGAAGTGGAAGGACGAACTGCTAGATCAGCGACGCAGGATGATGGAGGAGAAACTGCTTCATGCTGAATTCAAGCGAGAACTGCAGTTACAAGCAATAGTGAAAAAAGCACAAGAGGAAGAAGCGAAGGTAAGTACCCGTATCTTAGGTGCTTCGCGCATTGAATTACCCAAGTCCTTTTCACAGTTGTCATATTAAAAACTTACGTTTATCAAATGTCTATTCTGCCCAGAATATCAGAGCATTTTTTAAATATATATTTTATTGATTTTCCACAGAGAGGAAGGGAGAAGGATAGAGAACTAGAAACGTCACTGAGAGAGAAACATTGACCAGCTGCCTCCTGCACACACCCCCACTGGGGATGTGCCCGCAACCAAGGTACGTGCCCTTGACCGGAATCAAACCCAGGACCCTTCAGTCCGCAGGCCAATGCTCTATCCACTGAGCCACACCGGTGTTGGCCAGTGCATTTTTACAGGCTCATTTTAAGCTTACTAGGTGCAGTATCTTGTCTTTACAATAATCCTATGGTGTGTGTGTGTGTGTATTTTTTACAGCTTTATTGAGGTATAATTGACAGACAATGGATAGCACATATGTAAAGCATCAGTGTGATGAGTTTTGACATGTATATATTCCTGCAACTATCATATCGTGAAGATTATAAACAATTCCATCACCCTCAAAAGTTTCTTCATGCTTTCTTGTAATTCATTCCTTCCTCCAACTGTTGCCATGCAATTTCTGACCTGCTTTTTGTCACTGTAGCCGTAAACATTTTCTAGAATTTTACATGAATAGAATCATACAGTGTGGACTCTCCTCTGGTGTCTTTCACTCAGCTTCGTTATTTTGATTTTATTCCCGCTGTTGTGTATATCAGTTACTTTTTCATGGCTGAGAAGTATATACCGCTGAATAGAATTACCATAATTTGTTAACTCAGCAGCTGTTGATGGACGTTTGTTTTCAGCTATAACTGCATTGAATATTCATGTACCAGTCTCTGTGCAGATGGGTGCTTTTATTTTCTTGAGTAAATACCTGAGCATGTATCATGATAGGTTCACATGTTCATGTTTAACTTCTTTTGTTGTTGTTAATCCTCACCTGAGAATGTGATTTTATTTATTTTTTTAAATATATTTTATTGATTTTCTTTTTTTTTCTTTTTTTTAATTTTTTTTTAAATCAATCTTTATTATTCATATTGTTACAAAGGTTCCTCATTTCTTCCCCCCTCCATCAGGTTCCCACCTCACCCTCCGCCCCCTCCCCATCCTCCATTGTCCTCATCCATAGGTGCAGTTTATGTTCAGTCTCTTCCTCCCTCCCTTTCCCCGATAGTAAATCCCTTTTCAGATAGTAAATCAGCTACTTAGCATTTTCTCATATCAATAATACCACCACATGCCCAATGATACATTTCACACAAAAGATATTTCCAAATAGGTCAACCAGCCTCATCCAGGCCCCACCCAAGGCACTCACAGATCAACACCCCAGCCCTATACTAACTCAACACATCCAGATCTAAGCCTTCATCACTTGATTCAGCAGACCCTCAAGTTCCCACAAAAGTTTCCAGCCATGTCTGAGAGGCAGCCATGGGGCAGGGGCAGGCGAGGAGCGAGCTGTTCCGGGCCTGGCTGTTCCGGGCCTGGCCTCTGTTGCTCTGGTTTGTTCCACAACCAGCTGCTCCAGGTCTGGTCACCGCTGCTCCCGACCTAGTTGCTCTGGACCTGGCTGCTGCTGCTCCGGGCCTGGTCACACCCGACCCGGCTGCTCCGGGCCTGGCCGCTCCCAGCCTGGCAGCCGCTGCTCCGGGCCTGGCCGCACCAGACCCGGCTGCCCTGAGCCCGGCTGCCCTGAGCCCGGCTGCCCCGGGCCCGGCCGCTCCAAGTCTGGCCGCTCCCAGCCTGGATGCTCCGGGCTTGGCTACTGCTATTCTGGACCTGGCTGCTCCCAACCCGGCTGCTCTGGGCCCGGCTTCTTCGGGCCCGGCCACTCCGTGTCTGGGTGTTCCTGGACTGGCCTCCCTGGGCTTGGCTGCCTCCGCCTCAGGCCTGGCTGCCACTGCCCCAGGTCTGGCTGCTCCAGTGCTGGCTGTTGTTGCTCTGGTTCTGGCTGCTGCTGCTCTGGGGCCTGGCCGTTGCTGCTCCGGGCCCGGTTGCCATTGCTTTGTGCCTGGCCACTCTAGGCCTGGCCGCCGCTGTTCCAACATTCTGTCCTTTTTTTTTTTTTTTTTTTTTTTTTTTTTAACGCATTTATGTTGCAATGTTGGCTGGTGAGTTGAGTTCTGACTTAGTCTTTGAATTTTCAAGATCTTCTTTGTATTCTTTCTTAAGTAATTTTACTATCTTTTGCTCTCACTTGATGTCTTCACATTGAGAACTTTGGTTTCTTCCTCCTGTCCTGGGAGCTCAGCAGGTTGGCCTGTGGCACCCCTTTGTTCTCCACGGGCTCCCGCGCTGTTCCAGCCTGTTGCCGGGGTCGGCGCCACCCAGGAAGCAGCCCCCGGCCTTGGCTCCATTGCCCGCGCTCAGAGGTCGATGGCTCAGGGGCAACCCCCCACCCCCTGAGGGCCCCGGCACCCGGCTCCCTGCTGGCGCCCAGCTGGCTGGTGTCCGGCAGGGGTTCCTGCCCCCTGTCGCATTCCTCCAGTCTGGAGCTTTTTTTTTTCTCCTTCCCGCTAGGGGAGTCCAGGATCAGAGTCAACAGACTGTCCTCTACGCGCAGTGCGCGCGACTCTGGGGGCTCCGCTTTTCGCCACTCCCCTGGGATTCCGCCTCACAGCCCCGTCTCCCCCTGCCCAAGCCTGGGTCCCCAGGGTCTGGTCCAGGACTGGGGTTCAGAGCAGTCCAGACTGAGGCACAGTGCCGCCGGAGGCTTTGTTTCTTCACGTTAGGGTAATCCAGCATCAAAGTCAACATTCAGTCCTCTGCGCACAATGTGCGCGCGACTCCGGGGGCCCTGCTTTTTGCTGCTCACTTGGGATTCCGCCTCACAGCCCCGTCTCCCCCGCCGGAGCCTGGGTCCCCAGGGTCTGGCTCATAACTGGGGGTCAGTGCTGCCGGTTCGGGGGTTTAGCCCAGGCTGGGGGTTTTATTTCCTTCCTGCTAGGGAACGCCAGGCAGCATCCAGTCCTCTCCTGCTCTCCGGCTGTGACCTCTCCTCGCGCGCGTGCGTGCGTGCGAGCGCGCAGCATGTCTCCGTACCTTAGGCTCTTTTTCAGCTCCTCTGACTTTCCTTCTGGTTTTCTCTTTCCTTCTTGTTGTAGAATTTTCAGTCAGTCTGAAGCTCTGGGCGATGTCCACTCTACATTTTAGTTGTATTCCATTGAAATTGTTGTGTGCTGCTGCGGTTAGGTGTCTACCCGAGCAGCCATCTTGGATCCTCCTTTATTGATTTTCTATAGAGAGGAAGGGAAAGGGATAGAAATAAAATATATTTTATTGATTTTCTATAGAGAGGAAGGGAGAGGGATAGAAAGCTAGAAACATCGATGAGAGAGAAACATCGATCAGCTTCCTCCTGCACATCAGCCACTGGGGATGTGCCTGCAACCAAGGTGCATGCCCATGACCGGAATCAAACCTGGGACCCTTGAGTCCGAAGGCCGACGCTCTATCCACTGAGCCAAACCAGTTATGGCGAGAATGTGATTTTAAGAGAGACTGTAAGGGAGGGAGGGAGACAGAGAGAGAGAAATACCAATGTGAGAGAGACACTTTGATTGGTTGCCTCCTGCATGCTCCCCAACCAGGGCCAGGGATTGAACTTGCTGTCCAGGTATGTGCCCTTGACTGGAAATCAATCTGTGTGTGTTTTTAAAACACATTTGTATTGATTTCAGAGAGGAAGAGAGATAGAAACATCAATGAAGAGAGAATCATTGATTAGCTGCTTTCTACATGCCCTTTACTGGGATCAAGCCTGCATCCTGGGCATGTGCCCTTGACAGGAATCGAACCTGAGATCCTTCAGTTCGAAGGCTGACACTCTATCCACTGAGCCAAACCAGTAGGCTTGATGTGTGTTTTGCATATATTTTCTCTCAATCTGTGGATTGCCTTTAAAAAATAAAGTTTTTATTGGTTTTGAGAGTGAGAGAGAGGAAAGGAGGGGGAGAGAGATGGAAACATCAATGATGAGAGAATCATTGATCGGCTGCCTCCTGCACACCCCACACTGGGGATGGAGCCTGCAACCCGGGCATGTGCCCTGACCGGGAATCGAACCCTGACCTCCTGGTTCTTAGGTCTATACTTAACCACTGAACCACGCCTTTTCAGTTCTGTAACAGTACCTTTTGAAGTCCTACAAATTGATAAAATTCAAAACGTTGGCCTTTTTTCTTCTGTATTTGGTGAGTTTTACATCCTATTTTAAAAAGCTTTACCTTAACCTAAGGTTACTAAGATTTTTTTCTCAAGTTTCTTTCTAGAAGCTTTTAATTTTACAATGATGTCTTTGTTCCATTTTGGGTTATTTTTTGTATATGGTGAAGGCGAGGGTTAAGAAGCCATTTTACCGTGTGGATAACTAATGTTTCAGCACCAGTTGTTGGAAATCCTTTTCTTTACGTGTCGAATGGCTTTGCTGAGAAGCGCTGGCTGTTTGTGCAGGGCTGCTTCTGGCTGTCAGAGGTAGCAGATGTAGTGACGGGTTCCTGGAGTCTTTGCTTCTGTCAAAGAGCGTAGCTCAGCCTTTACTTCCCCATTTCACTGTATTTTTCTGGCTTTAAAGCATGAAAACTCTGCCCTAGCCAGTTTTGCTCAGTGGATAGAGCATCTGTCTGTGGACTGAAGGATCCTGGGTTCGATTCCACTCAAAGGCCTGTATCTCGGTTGCAGGCTCCTCCCTGGCCCGCAACCAATCGATGTGTTTCTCTCCCATTGATGTTTCTCTCTGTCTCTCCCTCTCTCTCCTACTCTGTCTAAAAATCAATGGAAAAATATCCTCGAGTGAAGATTTTTTTTAAAAAGAAAAAAAATGAAATGTTCAACCCCACTGACTTTTTTCCAGCGTTCTCATTATCTACACTTTACTCATGAACACTGCTGTCAAGTTGTGCTGGACTCTTGAAGAATCAGAGTATATGAAGTTGAGGGTGTACCTAAGTGTCATTCACTTAGTATATGTTGAAGAAAATGATTTGTTATTTGAGGTTTGTCCAAACTCCTTAGAATACGTATATGAAATTGTTTTAACCTCAATGTAATTTGTATGGTTGCAGATTATAAGGATATTATGTAGAACTTTATAAGATGGTCTCTATAAGAATCCTAATTTGTTGACTTAAAGTACTTTCTGTGGCAGACCTTTATATCAGTACTTTAAAATATATATATATATGTATTTTACTGATTTTTTTACAGAGAGGAAAGGAGAGGGATAGAGAGTTAGAAACATTGATGAGAGAAACATTGACTAACTGCCTCCTGCATACCCCCCACCGGTGATGTGCCCGCAACCAAGGTACATGGTCTTAACCGGAATCAAACCTGGGACATTAAAGTTCGCAGGCCGACGCTCTATCCACTGAGCCAAACCGGTTTTGGCTTTATATCAGTTCTTACTGAGGCCTAAGGATTTATTTTATAAGTGTATTATTATTCATTTTTTTAGGTAAACATTGAAGAAAACACTCATAGACTACTACACTTTTGTTTTATGCCTTCATACTGGTTTACGTTATAATATATATAAAGACTGTAACGTTTATTTTTGTGGCCTACCCTAGAATTCACTTTATTTGAAATTCACTTTGTTTTTTATTGAAGGTAAATGAAATCGCTTTCATCAATACCCTGGAAGCCCAGAACAAACGCCACGATGTGTTATCGAAACTGAAGGAGTATGAGCAGAGGCTGAATGAGCTACAGGAAGAGCGGCAGCGAAGACAGGAGGAAAAGCAAGCACGTGACGAAGCTGTCCAGGTAGAATTCTATTTGGCAACATCTATGGAGCACCTGCCGCCTCTTATAAAGGGGGGCGGGGGCGGGGGGGCAGACTCTCCCTTAAGCTGCCAGAGACCAAGCCCTGTGGTTCCAGGAGGTTTCATAAGGCGTGAGAGTGAGGAGACACTATTCCAACTCCTGGGCCATAGTTTGCTCTTTATCTGGAAGGATATAGATGAAGGTGACCAGACATCCCGCTTTTGGCAGGACAGTCCCGATTTTGAAAAATTTGTCCCACATCCCAAAAATCGGGACTTTTTTAAAACACTGCGAGACAAATTGTTCAAAATCGGGGCTGTCCCACCAAAAGCGGGACGTTTGGTCACCTTAATATAGATTCACTTCATACAGCCGTGCTCCCTTATCAGCACGTTTATGGAATCCCTCCCTGGCAAGATGCTTCCGTGGAGCAGGAGTTTCCCTCTGACCAGGTCCCGGAGCAGTGCATTGCCGGTACTCACAGCCAAGGCATAGCTACATGGGACAGACGGACAGACGTCAGGGGAGGGGAGGGTGGGGGCTGGATGAAAGGAGGTGAGAGATTAGCCCAAGTGCCCCACCCGGCAGAAAGACACTAGGCACATGCATTCACCCCGTTTTGATAAAATGTCTTCCGCCTTCATGTTGGTGACAATTGTCGGTCTCTCGGTAAACAAAGGCACAGACATAATGTACTTAGACCAGGCCACCCAGCTGGTAAATAAGGGGACCCAGTGCCCGCCTTTGAACCACTATGCCAATATACAATGCTCTTTCTCCTTGCCGCAAGCTTTTCTCCACTAACTCCTTTATGAAAGCATAGTCCGGATATAAAATCTGTTAACTCTGCTTTCTTCGTGATGTTTTGGTATTTCTAGAACCATTTCTAAACACAGGGCTTTAGAAGTGAGTAACCACAAAATACTTATTAGGTTCTTGTGGAATATGAATAACATAGTATCTGCCGAACGTAGCATTTATTCTGATCATCATGTGTAACACTGGTAAACTACGAAAACCATACATTGCTGCGGTTTGATTTTTGTTTAAGTTCGTGAAGCAAACCTTAATGACAAGCCAGGGCTCTCCATGGTTTTAATATGGACGTTGATGGCAAAGCTGTGTCATTTTCACATAAACCTAACATCTTCTAAAACATTTCTGGCATCAGGAACGAAAGCGAGCACTGGAGGCAGAGCGGCAGGCCCGGGTGGAAGAACTGCTAATGAAGAGGAAGGAGCAAGAGGCGCGGATTGAGCAGCAGAGGCAAGAAAAGGAGAAGGCCCGTGAGGACGCCGCCCGGGAGAGAGCAAGGTACGGTTGCGAGCTCGAGCCTCACGGACATTTCGCAGGGGGTCCAAGTTCCCACGTCTTAAAGGTCCAAGTTCACACCACGTCTTAAAGGTCCGTGTTCACACCACGTCTTAAAGGTCCGTGTTCACAACACTTCTTAAAGGTCCGTGTTCACACCACCTTCTTAAAGGTTCGTGTTCACAACACTTCTTAAAGGTCCGTGTTCACACCACCTTCTTAAAGGTCCGTGTTCACACCACGTCTTAAAGGTCTGTGTTCACACCACGTTTTAAAGGTCCGTGTTCACACCACCTTTCTTAAAGGTCCGTGTTCACACCACGTCTTAAAGGTCTGTGTTCACACCACCTTCTTAAAGGTCCATGTTCACACCACCTTCTTAAAGGTCCGTGTTCACACCACATCTTGAAGGTCTGTGTTCACACCACGTCTTAAAGGCACCTGCTGTCGTGTAGATACTTAGAACCAGTCCAAGTACAGAATGCTGATGTCCAGGCTCTACAGCATCATGTTCAAGCGAAAGACTTTCTGACATTTCTGTCGGACGGAAAACATGATTTTTCAAAAATATTTTGGGTTGAAGAAGTAGAGTTTGATTCTGGCTTGCTTAATTACCAGAGGGGATTTTAGGAACAAGTTGGGAGCAGGAGGGGTAGGAGCTTAGAGGACCTTGCTGACATGCACTTTTTTTTTCTTCTGACCTTTTGTGTCCAATTTGGTGAATGTGAAAATACACTTTTCTTTGGTGTATGTGAAAATGTACTGTCCAAGACTAATAATAAGGCTGAGTAACTCTTTGCATACTTACCAGCTACTAAGTTGTTGTTGTTGTTGTTTTTATGTATAATTCCTATTTAAGTTTTCTGTCCACTTCTGTGTTGGGATCTTTTTTATTGATGTTTAGTAGATACTAATTCTTTGTCAGCTCACATATTGCAAATAAATTCGCTAGGTTGGTCTTGCCTTTTCACTCTTTTTATGATGTCTTGATTATACAATCCTTGGTTGCAGTGTAGTAAAACTGGACAAACTATGGTTTGTGCTTTTTGATCTGGTTTATGAAATCCTTTTTTATCCCGAGTCAAAATATTCTTCAAAATGTCATGGTTTTTCTATAATAGCAAAGTGTGTATCTACAAAGAGTTGATTTCATTGTATGGTTTGAGATAGAAACACAATTTATTTTTCTTCATGTGAATATCCAATTGTTATTGAAACATCAAGTTATTGAAACATCAAAATTTTCCTGCTCATCTGGAGAACTTTCTGACATAAATCACATTTCCCTGGATGCATGGGTCTGTAGGCTCTGTCCTCTGGTCTGGTGGTTACTTTCTTTATTCTCTGATTTAATTATCAAAGCTTTGTCATAGTTTTTGGTATCTAATGCTGTTAGGACTGTCTTGGCCCTTTCACATTTCTTTCTTTTATTTTTCTTTTTCTTTTTTTTTCTTTTTTTAAATATATTTTATTGATTTTTTACAGAGAGGAAGGGAGAGAGATAGAGAGTGAGAAACATCGATGAGAGAGAAACATCCATCAACTGCCTCCTGCACTCCCCCTACTGGGGATGTGCCCACAACCAAGGTACATGCCCTTGACCGGAATCAAACCTGGGACCTTTCAGTCCACAGACCAATGCTCTATCCACTGAGCTGCACCGGTTTTGGCCCTTTCACATTTCTATCTGACTGTGATTTGTCTAGGTCGGTTCTCTTCATGATGTGGGAAGTGTTTGGCCATTATTTCTCCAGGTATTTATTCGCTCCTCTGAGTTTTTAGTAGTTTCTCAGACTTCCCATGGTTTTGATGATCCTGACAGTTTTGAGAGTGGTCAGGTATTTTATAGAACGTTGCTCAGTTGGGATTTGATTCATGTGTTTCTGATGGTTAGAGTAGGCTTATAGGTTCTGACAGTAGGAGCACAGGCCCAAATGCAAATTTCTATCCTTAACATGTCAGAGGTTCATGCTGTCCACTGGCCTTACCTCGGAGTTTGTAACCTGGGTCACCTGGTTAGGAGAGGGTCAGGTTTCCTCCTTGTGTCGTGACTTTACTTATTATTTATTTTTTATTTCTTTAAAATATATTTTATTGATTTTTTACAGAGAGGAAGGGAGAGGGATAGAGAGTTAGAAACATCGATGAGAGAGAAACATCCATCAGCTGCCTCTGCACACCTTCCAATGGGGATGTGCCCGCAACCAAGGTACGTGCCCTTGACCGGAGTCGAACCCGGACCTTTCAGTCCGCAGGCCGACGCTCTATCCACTGAGCCACACCGGTTCTGGCTGTGTCGTGACTTTAAAAGTCTCCCTCTGCTGTCCTTCCTGGGAGCAGCCACTAAGCATAGCCCACACCTCATTGGGCGAAGAATCACTGCATAGCTTAGTTGTAGTAAGGACGTTTGTGTGTCCTCTCCCATTCATTCATTCATTCACTCATTCATTCATTCACGTGTCAGTGTGGACTTTTCTGTATCTTTTTGTGCTTTCAGTTATAGACCGTTTGTGTATTATTCATTTTCTTGCTCACTTGTTCCACATCGGACACTGGGAGCTCTTTCATTGGCCCCTGTGTCCCCTCGACGTATGTATGTCGGTGGTTTCTGGGCACCGCCTCCCTCTCCGACGCTGCAGGCACGGTGCTCCAGACACTCTGTGCTCTTCGTTTGTTCAAGGACCCTCGTTCCTCTGATGGGAATGCTGTTCTAAACTGTTTCTCTTCTCTGCGAGAGTCCCTGTTTGTTAGCCATTGTCATAATATTTTTCTTTATTTTGGCATACTTTTAATTATCTGAGCATGTTTATAATAGCTGTTTGCAGTCTTTGTCTGCTAACTCCAACATATGACTTCACTCAGAGTTTCAATTGACTGCTTTTCCCCACGCCTTTGTTTGGGGTTGTTTCCTCCTATTCTCTGGGTGAGTTCCTGCCTGTTCTAGTCTTTGGTTGTGGTTTTACTGGCATGCTTCAGTGACAGTCCTCGAGCTAATATTTAACCCCCTGCCTGCGTCCAGAAACCTGTTTCATAGCTAATAATCTTTGCTGCTTTCCAAGCACTTAATGAACACTATGTCTGGGACTTACCAGGCACTTAGAAAAATAATTTTTAAAATTTAATAATAACCCTTTAGAACAGCGGTCACCAACCGGCGGTCCGTGGGGGCCAAAGGCCGGTGACGCTGGTTTAGGATATATAAGCCCGTAAACCCGAATCGTATTTTCTAACCACGCGGTTGGTTTCTCCACTGGGTTCGCACAGAGACCGGGAAGAACGACTGGCCGCTCTCACGGCCGCTCAGCAGGAGGCCATGGAGGAGCTGCAGAAAAAAATACAGCTCAAGGTGGGATTTTACGCGTCTTATTGTGAAATCTTTGAGCTGTCACGGAGCATGAGATTAAATTTGTACTTGTTCAGTTAATTGTATAGAAAATCAAATTATTTTATATTTCTAATGCTGCCTGATAAAAGAGTAATATGCAAATTAACCATCACTCCACTACACCCACCAGCCAATCAGATCAAGTATTCACATTAACCGCCACCAAGATGGCTGCGGCCATAGAGAGCAGGAGAGAGGCTTGAGTTTCCCCTGCAATAGAGGAACCCAAGCTTCTGGAGTCCTGACCAGCCTAGATCTCCACTCAGGCTACAAAGTTCCAATTATAGAAGATAAATAAATCCCAGATACCAGGGCCTCTGCTTGGGTCACCAGGGGGTGTGGCAGGCCTGCAAACCACCACAGGTCCCTCGCCCAGGCCTCCCCATGCCCCAAGGGAACCCCCACCCTGATCCCGGACACCCTTCAGGGCAAACCAGCTGGTCCCCACCCATGCACCAGGCTTCTATCCTATCTAATAAAAGAGTAATATGCAGATTGACCATCACTCCAAAACACAAGATGGCTGCCCCCATGTGGTCAAGGATCCTGCCCCCATGTGGACACAAGATGGCCACCACAAGATGGCCAGCAGGGGAGGACAGTTGGGAGGGACCAGGCCTGCAAGGGAGGGCAGTTGTGGGTGATTAGGCAAGCAGGGGAGGGCAGTTGGGAGGCACCAGGCCTGCAAGGGAGGGCAGTTGAGAGGGAACAGGTCTGCAAGGGAGGACAGTTGGAGGTGATCAATTCTGCAGGCGAGGGCAGTTAGGGGTGACTAGGTCGGCAGAGGAGGAAAGTTGGGGGCAAACAGGCTGTCAAGGGAGCAGTTAGGCATCAATCAGGCTGGCAGCAGAGTGGTTAGGGGGTGATCAGGCTGTCAGGCATAAGTGGTTAGGGACAATCAGGAAGGCAGGCAGATGAGCAGTTGGGAGCCAGCAGTCCTGGATTGTGAGAGGGATGTCCTACTGCCCATTTAGACCTGATCCTACTGGGGTCGGGTCTAAATGAGCAGTTGAACATCCCTCAAGGGGTCTCAGATTGGAGAGGGTGCAGGCTGGGCCGAGGGACACCCCCCCACACCCCATGCACGAATTTCGTGCACCAGGCCTCTAGTTTTTTGACAAGACATATGATTTGGCTACCATCATATTGGCTAGTTCAACTATCTGAAAATTTAATTTATTTTAGTAAGCAATTGAGGGGGGAAAAATAATCACATTTTAACATTTCTTGTTTTTACTAAGCAGTGGTTATTATAAACTAGAGGCCTGGTGCACAAAATCGTGCCCATCGGGGAGGGGGTGATCCGATCTGGAGCGGGGCTGGCCAGGGGGAGGGGCAGTAGGTGGTTGGCAGGTTGGCTCCACCCTCTGGTCGAACTCCTGGTTGAGCTGGTCGAGGGGACAATTTGCACATTAACCTTTTATTCTATAGAATAGGGTAGTCTCACTGGCTTTAGTGCTTAGGAATTGCGTGTTTGTAGTTTGGAGATTCGATAAGCTCACATTTTCTAGAAAAACCTTCACCACCAGTACTGCAGCTTCTGGCAGTATGAACACTTTGCATTCTGCCACAACTATTTACATGTTGGCTCCTCACAGAGATTGTAAATTCTGTTCGGAGGACACTGCACTTGGCTATTTGTGTCAGCCTAGAACTTGATCACTCATTGACATTTAATGCGGTAAATATTTAGTGAGCTTGTGGTGGGCCTGGGAGTAGAGATGAGCAGGACATGACCATAAATTTCAAGAAACTCTTGCTCTCATGTGAACTTCCAATGCCGAGCTCACAGTTTCCTTGTGGACGAAGGTCACACAGAGTGCCGCTGAAGTGAGGGGGGTACTCAGTCCCACACGGAGGGGGAGGGAGGGAATCCTAGAAAGTAATTCCTGCCAAAACCGGTGTGGCTCAGTGGATAGAGCGTCGGCCTGCGGACTGAAAGGTCCCAGGTGCGATTCCGGTCAGAGGCATGTACCTTGGTTGCGGGCACATCCCCAATAGGGGGTGTGCAGGAGGCAGCTGATGGATGTTTCTCTCTCATTGATGTTTCTAGCTCTCTATCCCTCTCTCTTCCTCTCTGAAAAATCTCAATAAAACATTAAAAAAAAAAAGAAAAAAAAGAATTTCCTATTGGAAGAAAGGAGATTCTTATTTAAAAAAAAAAGAAAAAGAAAAAGAAAGTAGTTCCTGAGCTGAACCTTAGAAGGAAGATGATTACATGTGTGGGAGAGCGGGTAGTTAGGTGGGATGCCATGTAAACCGCATGAGACAGTGTGAGGGGCGTCGGAAGCCTGAAGTCGTGCTGTTTGGTTTATTTGCCTTGTCCTCCCGGAAGTCCCTGGGGTGGGGACAGCTAGCAGCGTGGCTGGTGCGGACAGAGGACTGATGTGCTGACGGTGAGCCTGTTCTCTCCCTGTAGCCTCATTCCCTGCAGGGTCCTCGGGGGGTGCTCCTCAGAGGGGCGCTGTGGGTGAGGGGTGCAAACGCTCCTTATGAGTCATCGCTCCCGGACAGTGACACGCTGCAGGCTCCATTCACAAAGTCACGTTTTAAAAACCTTCTCAGCTTCCACTTCCTGTTTCCCAAATTTATTTGACCACAGAACCTCTTCCCCGAAGCACTTACTAATATCCCATGCAGGGGTCCTCAAACTTTTTAAAGTGGGGGCCAGATCCCGGTCCCTCAGAGAGCTGGAGGGCCGGACTATTTGAACTACTAATTCCTACTGTAACACCTCGGCTGCGCTCACTGCCCAAAAAACCTGGCGGGCCGGATCAGACCCCTCTGCGGGCCGCATGTGGCCCGCGGGCCATAGTTTGAAGACGCCTGTAAGGTGACCAACCGTCCCGCTTTTGGCGGGACAGTCCCGATTTTTAACAATTTGTCCCGAGTCCCGCGGCGTTGTAAAAAAAGTCCCGATTCTTTCCAAAAATTAACAAAAATAATATAAAACTCATATCCTGGCTAAATAGCCACATGGCCACCGAAAACCATATATTCCCTTCCCGTTCTCCTGCCGTTCCCTAGCTTGTGCAATCTTTCCAAAAATCGGGATTTTTTTTAAAACGCCGTGGGATGCGGGCCAACTGTTAAAAATCGGGACTTTCCCACCAAAAGCGGGACGTCTGGTCACCTTACATTAGCTCCATGGAGCACATTGAGAAAATGTAACTGTCCGTGCAGCAGATATTAAAGGTCTTTATGTACATTCATGTCCTCAGTGCAAGCGAACATTGAACTACGACATTCTGCTATTCTCTTAGAAGGTTTAATAGGAATTTTTTTCGAGTTATCAGTATAATTTGCATAACGTTTCACATTCTCTCCCTCTGATGTCCTCGGCAGCACGATGAGAGCATCCGAAGGCACATGGAGCAGATGGAACAAAGGAAAGAGAAGGCTGCCGAGCTGAGCAGCGGACGGCACGCAAACACCGACTACGCCCCCAAGCTGACCCCCTACGAGAGGAAGAAGCAGTGTTCTCTCTGCAATGTGCTGGTGGGTTGGCATTACTGATATCGGGAAGCTGTAACTCTTACCAGAGTCTAAAGTATGAAAACGTGCTCTCCCGGTTTGTAAAACTCACACACAGGCGTCTGCAGAATACCACGAGTTTCTTTCCTCGTCTTTACACGGAGTGAGACACAGATGGTTAGGCACCGGGAGCAGGTGTGCCGAGGACCGAGCACGCCGGGGTGGAAGTGGACCTGGTAGGCAGCCGTGGCACTGTGCTTGGGTTTTGATACCAAAGGGAGCCGAAACCAGTGTGGCTCAGTGGATAGAGCGTCAGCCTGCGGACTGAAGGGTCCCGGGTTCGATTCTGGTCAGGGGCATGTACCTTGATTGTGGGCACATCCCCAGTAGGGGATTTGCAACAGGCAGCTGATTGATATCTCTCTCTCCGATGTTTCTAACTCTCTATCCCTCTCTCTTCCTCTCTGTAAAAAAATCAATAAAATAGCCGAAACCGGTTTGGCTCAGTGGTAGAGCGTCGGTCTGCGGACTGAAGGGTCCCAGGTTCGATTCTGGTCAAGGGCATGGACCTTGGTTGCGGGCACATCCCCAGTGGGGAGTATGCAAGAGGCAGCTGGTCGATGTTTCTCTCTCATCGACATTTCTAGCTCTCTATCTGTCTCCCTTCCTTTCTGTGAAAAATCAATTAAATATATTATAAGAAATAAAAATAAATAAATAAAAAACAACTGCCATTTAAAATATATAAATAAAAATAAATCTTTTTTTAAAAAATCAATAAAATATATTAAAAAAAAAAAAAAAAAGTAAAGGGATGTCTTCCGGGCTGAACCTTGAACTTTGACACCTACAGGAAGTGATGCCCTGTCTAAAGTGGCTGTCACGGGGGCCTTTTTTAAAAAACATATATATATTTTATTGATTTTTTACAGAGAGGAAGAGAGAGAGAGAAAGCTAGAAACATCGATGAGAGAGAATCATCCATCAGCTGCCTCTTGCACAGCCCCTACCGGGGATGTGCCCGCAACCAAGGTACATGCCCTCGACTGGAATCGAACCTGGAACTCTTCAGTCCGCAGGCCGACGCTCTATCCACTGAGCCACACCGGTTTCGGCACGGGGGGTGGGGGGGGGGTGCTGCGCGTTTGACCAGAGGAGTCTCAGGAGTTCTAAAGACAACATTTCAAGCCTCGCAGCCTAGGTGCCTGACCTTGCCTGGGTTTTGTGCTTGTAGATCTCGTCGGAGGTGTACCTGTTCAGCCACATTAAGGGAAGGAAGCACCAGCAGGCCGTGAGGGAGAGCAGCAGCATCCAGGGGCGAGAGCTCTCCGACGAGGAAGTGGTGAGCTGGGCTTTTCACTTCTCACCTTCACACACACAAGCCGTGCTCCGTGTGGTCTGTGATTATTTAAAGCTGTAGTAACACTTAGTAGCTACTGTAGTAGCATACAAATGTGGTATTTTAGTATCCATATTAACACAAAAGTGAGAATTTAATACTGTGTTTAATACAATTTTAGTATAAAATTGTAGTATTTGTATATTTTAACTAGAGGCCCGAGGCACAAAATTTGTGCAAATGGCTTTGCCTGTGGAAGGTTGTCCAGACTATCAGATGTTTGACCGTTCGTTGATTTGCATATTATACTTTTATTATTATAGGTAATATAAGAAAAGAATTAGTAGTGATGCTCTACATTTCTTGGAAAACAGTAGACAATGAAAATTTCAGCCTTAGTGGGTTTGGCTTAGCCTTAGTGGGTAGAGCATCAGCCTGAGGAATGAAGAGTCCCGGGTTCGATTCCGGTCAGGGCACATGCCTGGGTTGCGGGCTTGATCCCCAGTGGGGGGTGTGCAGGAGACAACTGATCAGTGATTCTCTCCCATCATTGATGTTTCTATCTCTCTCCCTCTCCCTTTTTCTCTCAAATAAAAAGATTTTTTTCATATAAAACTGTGAAATTTATGTGATAATATATAATAATATCCTAATTAAATGATAGTATGCGATTTATAAAATTTTGGAAATGCTTTATTTATATACCTATAATATTATTTACCTGGAATTTAGCTTTATGGAAGCATTTTAATAAATGTTTTCTTCCTCCTGTTACTGAGAAATGGATAGCAGTGCTAATCTATGAATTTCTTGTTCTTTTTTGGTATAACAAATTCCCAAAGATGAAAAACTCATATTTGTCTGGCATCTCTTAACATTATTGTGGTTCTTTGAGGGCCATAACGGATGTAGATGCACATGTATGTTTAACCCTTTTTTTGAAGCATAAGCATGTATTAAAGTACACAGAACCCAGATGTACAGGTTAGTGGATGTTTACATGTGTCCCACTCATATCAAGTTTCAGGTAATCTCCTGCACCCCAGAAAGTTTCCTCATCTCCTGTCCTAATCAAAGCCCCACAAGGTAACTGACTGGTCTGTGAGTACTGGCTCCACCAGTTTGTCTGCCGGTCCTTGATGTGACAGGTGGTGTCATAGAGGATGTACTTTTTTATTTATTTTTATTTTTTATTTTATTGATTTTTTTTTACAGAGAGGAAGAGAGAGGGATAGGGAGTCAGAAACATCGATGAGAGAGAAACATCAACCAACTGCCTCCTGCACACCCCCCACCAGGGATGCGCCTGCAACCAAGGTACATGCCCCTGACCAGAATCGAACCCGGGACTTCTCAGTCTGCAGGCTGACGCTCCATCCACTGAGCTACACCTCGGCAAGGATGTACTTTTTGTATCTGGCTTCTTGTACTCAACCTGAAGTCTCAGAGGTGGTCCAGAATGCTCTGAGAAGTATACACAGTTCACTCTTTTTCGTAGCTTGCTGTCAGTGCCCTCCAGGCAAAGGCCATGAGACACAAAGGTCTAGTTGAGTAAAATTGGGTTTATTGATCTGTTTAAAAAGGGGAAATGCCATGGGTGTTATGGGGCTTCTCAGGAACGTGCTAGAAAGGACTTACAGGATTTGGGCCGTGCCCGGTGATTTGGGGCAGGAGGGGGGATGGTTCAAGGACCCGGGCTTGCCCCGAATTGGATGAGGAACTACCAGGAAGCAGGCAATTCTGTGATTGGTCCTTAATGAGGGAGAAGGAATGGAGCCGCTGTTTTCTCCGGAGTATCTGGGTGTGACCAACTCTGGAGGGAAAATCGCCGTTGTTGGGGCTCACTTCTGTCTGATTTCTGCCTCTCAAACGCCAACCACTTGGACTTCTCCAGCCGTATCCCGTCTCGTCCGCTCAGTAGGATGCGGCCGCAGGCTGCGCCGTGTCCCAGGCCAGCGGCACGAGTCCTCAGGAAGGCGGAGGATGCATGGGGCGCTCACCTCGTGGGCTGCCTCCCTCGTTTAGGGTCAGGATCTCAAGCTGTGCTGTGTGGGCTGTCTTTTTAATGCCCTCAAGTAGATGTTTTGTATATTTTGTGCAGCTTTTGGAGTTCAAAGATGAATCTAGTATAAGCAAGTCCTTTCTAAGCTCCATCCATGGTACGTGCCCTGAAAGGTGTACCATTTTTATTTAAAAAAAAAAAAAATATATATATATATATATTTTTTTTTTTTAATTGATTTTCCACAGAGAGGAAGGGAGAGGGATAGAGAGCCAGAAACATCGTTGAGAGAGAATCATCGACCAGCTGCCTCCTGCACACCCTACCAGGGATGTGCCCACAACCAAGGTCCATGCCCTTGACTGGACCCTTCAGTCCGCAGACCGATGCTCTATCCACTGAGCCAAACTGGTTTCGGCCCATTTTTATCTTTTGTGCGTATTTTTTCTGTACCTTTTCTATGTTTAGGTATGTGTAGATACACAGATACTTGCCCTTGTGCTCCAGTTGCCTCGAGTGGTCAGTGCAGTAACGTGGCACAACCGTAACCATGGGCAGGGCTGTCCGGCGCAGCCCTGTGCGTCAGGCTGATCATGGGTGTGCGTGAGCCGCTCCGAGGCCCACACAGCAGTGAGGCCGGCTGGCTGCTTCTCAGAACATGTCTCCATCATCAAGCAGCTCTCTGCCGTATTATTGTTGGTGAGAGCCCTTCTTCACAAACACAAGTATACAAATAGCAGTGTGAGCTGTCTGAGGTTAGAAAGGCAGTTTTAGCTGAAACTGGTGTGGCTCAGTGGATAGAGCATCGGCCTGTGGACTGGAAGGTCCTGGGTTCGATTCCAGTCAAGGACATGTACATTGGTTGCAAGCATGTCCCCAGTAGAGGGCGTGCAGGAGGCAGCTGATGGATGATTCTCTCTCATTGATGTTTCTAATTCTCTATCCCTCTCTCTTCCTCTCTGTGAAAAATCAGTAAAATATATATATTTTTTTAAAGGCAGTTTTATATTCCTCCCATGGAAGTTTCACTTTTAATCAGCGAAGGTATCTATAGTAAACATACTCGTTCTACTTAAAGTTATTACTTGTCATCTGTGATGTCTTTATATTCTGGACATCTGGTCTGTGACCCTTCTTTGACATACACGATTTTATTTATACCACCTCTGACCTAATAAAATTGTACCTTTGACCTTCTGCATTTGACACATCAGATAACTTACTCTTGATCTTTGACACATTCTGTTTTAAGCATATTGGGCAGCTGCCCGGCGAGCAAGGGTTAGTGTTTTGTGTTTTTATTTTCATTTGATCAGGAAATGTTTTGTTTCTCGAGCCTTCCCAAAAAAAAGGTTTGATGTTTTTCTCTTTTATCGTCTTAGAATCCAAATGATAGAAGTATGTGATTTTTAAAAGTCAAAACAAATGGGTGCTAGTTTAAGTATATTCCTGTTTTTTACTTTTTTTTTTCGTGCAATGCTAGAGAAATGATGAAATTTATTTTCATTAAAACTCAGATTTCTTGGTAGTCTGGATTTAGTTCACTAAAAGAAGCTGATAATGCTTTTCGTGGAAGTTGTGTGAAGAATAAAGTAAAAAGATTTTGGTGTGCTTTTTAAATTTGGATTTATGTATTTCTGTTTGTTGAGACTTCTTAGCTTTAAAAGCATTTTTAATGTAAGTTATACAAGTTCAGTTTGTTAGCCTGTTACATAAATATAGAGAAAATAATAATTTATTTTATTTAATTCATGAAAAGGAGTTTCCTGAAGGATTTTAAATTGTAACTTATTGGATGTTTACAACTAAGGGTGGTTTTACAAATCCCAAATTAGTATACAACTTTGAAAAATCATGCTAATTAGGTGAGTGAAGAAAAAAAGTAATCTTAGATTGGTAAAACCACAAACATCGGTACTCAGTGAATAGTAAGTTGATTTTTTTGGCCCAAGTGTGTCCAGCATTGGAATGGAAGAGGTAATAATGGCTCCAGAGATGGTGGCAGTCTGGGATGTAATAGAGAATTCCTAAGAGAGCTTTTTTTTTAAAAAAATACATATCTTGCTGAAACCAGTTTGGCTCAGTGGTAGAGCGTCCGTCTGCAGACTGAAAGGTCCCAGGTTCAATTCCGGTCAGGGGCATGTACGTTGGTTGCGGGCACATCCCCGGTAGGGGGTGTGCAAGAGGCAGCTGGTCGATGATTCTCTCTCATCGACGTTTCTAGCTCTCTATCTCTCTCCCTTCCTCTCTGTAAAAAATCAATAAAATATATTTTAAAAAATTAAAAAAAATACATATCTTACTGATTTATTTTTTTAGTGTATTTTTCTTTATTTCAGAGAGGAAGGGAGAGGGAGAAAGAGAAACATCAATGATGAGAGAATGATTGGTCAGTTTGTCTCCTGCAAGCCCCCTTCTGGGATCGGAGCAGCAATCTCTCTGTGAGCTAGGTGATGCCAACGAACCAAGCTGGCCAGGGCCACAGCATTTCTCTTACTTTCTTTTTTTCATCTCCAAATTTCCTGGCTCTAGATTTGACTACTCAGAACACCTCACTAAGTCGAATCAATCATTATTTCTTGCTATGAATGGTTTATCTCACTCATAATGTTCAACCCTGTTGGAGCACATGCTAGATGTTTTGAAAGGGCTGAATGTTCCAATACCATATTCTGTTTAGCCATTCATTTGTTGAACTCTTGGGTTGCTTCCACTTTTTGGCTATTGCATATAACGCTGCTTTGGACACGAATGTTCACTTATCTGCGTGCTTGTCTTCCAGCATTGGGGCGCATACTCAGGAGCAGATTTCTGGGTCAGACGGTCATTCTGTTGTTGATTTATGAGGATATTCCATTGTTTCCCACGGCAGCTGCACCATCTTACTTTGCATCGCGGTGTACAAGGGTCCATGTTTCCCCACGCGCTTGCCAGCAGAGTTATTTTATGTTTGTTTCATAGTAGCCATCCTTCTGGGTTGGTCACATTTTAAATAGATAATTAATCTCTTTGAATGTATTTAAATTTTCTGATTTATTATATCTGTTCTGGTAAATTTTCTAGGAAATTATCTTTTCTTCTTACGTTTTCAAAAGCCTTACCAAAAATATTTTTCTTAGTATTCTTTGTGATTTTTAATGACTTCTCTGTATGTCTTGGTTTGTGGGTTTTGTTTTTTTTTTAACATTTTTTTAAATTCGTGCCTTTATTTTTTTGTGATCATTCTTGCAAGATATTTGTTAGTATTTCAAAAGATTTTGATTTTTGGTTTTGTCTATCCTATCTATTGCTTTTTTATTTTCTATTTCATTGATGTCATTTCTTGGTTTTAATATTTCCTTTATACTTATTTCTTGGAAATTATTTTGCAATTCTTTTAGGCGAATGCTTGCCTCATTATTATAATTTTCAGTCTTTTTTCTTTTTTCTTTTTTCTTTTAAATAAATTTTTATTGCTAAGATTATTACAATCATTTCTCCTTTTCCCCCCCATAGCTCCTTACCACCCAGTTCCCACCCCTCCCTCTGCCCTTACCTCCCCCCCCATTGTCCTCATCCACAGGTGCACGATTTTAATCCAGTCTCTTCCTGCACCCCCACACCCCTTTCCCCCTGATAATTATCAATCCACTCCCTTTCTTTGCCCCTGAACTGGTGAATATAATAGAATCAGCCTTTTTTCTAATGTTAAGTGGATAAAGATATTCACTTCTAAGGTCTTCTTTCACGCAAAGTATTTTCATTATTATTCATTATGTATTTTTTATTTCCCTTATAATTTTTTTTCTTTGACCCATTAGTTGTTTAGAAGGTTGATTTGAAATTTCCAAACATAGACGTTTTATCTGTTGATTTCTAACTTAATTGCAATATAGTCTGAAATTGATCAGTTTTTTAAATGTTCTATCTGCTTGAAGAGAACACATATTTTCCAGTTATGCTATCAGGCATATTAATTATGATTATAATGAATTTCACCAACTTTAATAAAGCCGAAACGGGTGTGGCTCAGTGGATAGAGCGTTGGCCTGCAGACTGAAAGGTCCCAGGTTCGATTCTGGTCAAGAGCATGTACCTTGGTTGCGGGCACCTCCCCAGTAGGAGGTGTGCAGGAGGCAGCTGATCGATGATTCTCTCTCATCGATGTTTCTAACTCTCTATCCCTCTCTCTTCCTCTCTGTAAAAAATCAATAAAATATATTTTTAAAAGTAAGTAAATAAATAAAATAATGGAACTCTCAAACTTCCTGTTTTATCTTTTAAGCATTTCTGCAGCACCTGCCTGTGCATTCTGCATCCACCCAGGTGCCTGGAAAACACAGATAATGAGATGTCACCTGAGCCACCTCAGTTGCACCATCTCTGATAAAGGCATGGTTTCACGGGTCTCTGAACACGCTCGTTTAAATATGAATGGACTAAGTTTCCTATATGGTGGGTTAATTTTTGAGTAGTGTTTGGATAACACATATAGACACATTATTTGATATGGCTAATGCCACCCAGCATATTAGTAATTGCACACCAGCTTTCCTCTTGAATGTCTGGAGGACAATCTGCTGGAATAGTTTTTTGTTTGTTTTTTTAATATATATTTTATTGGTTTTTTTACTCACAGGAAGGGAGAGAGATAGAAAGTCAGAAACATTGATGAGAGAGAAACATCGATCAGCCGCCTTTTGCACACCCCCTACTGGGGATGTGCCTGCAACCAAGGTACATGCCCATGACCGGAATCGAACCCAAGACCCTTCAGTCCGCTCTATCTACTGAGCCAAATCGGTTTCGGCATGGAATAGTTTTATGAAGGGTGGATAATATACCAAAATAATCGTTCACCAAACATTCTTCTGGCCTTATTCTGAGTGAGCTGTGCCATCCGGGGAACCGTCCTTCTTTAACTCCCGTGGTTATCAAAGCCCCTGACACGTAGTCAGCTGAGAAAGAAGGACAATCAGAGAAAAGTGAGTTTTCCACACAGAGCATTAAAACCCTGTGTTGTGCCAAAACCAGTGTGGCTCAGTGGCTACAGCGTCGACCTGCGGACTGAAAGATCCGAAGTTCGATTCCAATCAAGGGCATGTACCTTGGTTGCAGGCACATCCCCAGTTGGGGGGGGGGGGGTGCAGGAGGAGCTGAACGATGATTCTCTCTCATCGATGTTTCTACCTCTCTATCCCTCTCTCTTCCTCTCTGTAAAAAAATCAGTAAAATATATTAAAAAACAAAAAGACCCCTGCGTGGTCTTCCCGTCTGATTAGTGACTTGGCATCCTCCAGCTCCTGAACGTAAACTTTTGCCTCCAGAGAAATCAGCCTCTTGAGCATAATCTTGTATTTCTATTAAAGAAAAACACACCTTTTCATTTTCAAGTAGAAATATATGTGTTATGATCGTAACGGAGCTTTGGTCCCTTTTCCAAAGGAGATCTTTAAACCCCTTTGATGTAGGAAGAGTCACATCCTCAGCAGTTCCCATCCACACTGTAGTGTTTCAGGATCATAAGAAGCAGGTTGTCCCCTTCGACGTACCCACTGGCCACATGGTATGAAACGTGGTTATTCCGAGCTAACACTCGCGAGAGCTCTGAACCGGAAGTAATCTTGTATCGCGCCATTCATATTTCCCTATATATCCTATTTTTAGAACTTTTGCATTCCCTCCCAAAGATCACGAACCTGTCTGTAGCTCAATTTTTCTCACGTCTCTTCTACAAAATCGGGAATTACGAGAACCTTTAGGAGGAGTTAGATAGAATATCAGGACCATAAACCTCCGTGTTTAATACGGTAAATTATGTGAAAAGGGCCAGAGCTTTGGTCTGGCATGCCATAAAAGGTAATTAAAAGAATAAGAGGGCTATAACCTCTGATGAGATCATGTCTGTGTAGTATTAGTTTCCTTACATGCATTTATTAGTATTGCATATGGTAGCAATGATGCTTAAGTGAGAAGTTACAGTTGTGACTTAAAAACCGGACTTAACTTTTTTTTTTTTTTTTTTTTTTACTGTGCGTGTCTGGGATTGGCCATCCTTAATTACCTCTTGGCGTTTTCACATTGATTCTTAGGATGTTATGAATTCATTGTCTAAGGTAGGGGTGTCGAACTCAATCAGAGAAGGGGCCAAAATCTAAAATCCAGCCTAAATCGCGGGCCGAATGGCTTACTGAACAGTCATAAACTGTCATTGTGATGGAAACTCAGCGGAGTGCAGTGATGACAGCGCGGTGCGGGCCACATTGCAAGGCCTGGCGGGCCGGATTTGGCCCGCGGGCCTTGTGTTTGACACATGTGGTCTAAGGCCTTTATTTTACTGGTGAGGGAACTGAGGCCCAGAGGAGTCACTCTGTCACGAGTTGCAGAATTTATCCTGGTTATTAGGCCCTTGGACTTACAGTTCAGTGTTATTTCTTTCTTTTCTTTTCTTTTTTAAATAAATATTCATATTATTACAAATGTTCCTCATTTTTCCCCCCTCTATTGCTCCCTTCACCAGGTTCCCACCCCACCCTCTGCCCTTTCCCCACCTCCCATTGTCCTCATCCATAGGTGCACAGTTTGTGTTCAGTCTCTTCCCACACCCCCCTCTCCCCTTTTCCCCGAGAATCGTCAATTCACTCCCCTTCCATACCTCTGATTCTATTATATTCACCAGTTAATATTGTCCATCAGATTTTTAAATTCTCTTGGTTTTTAGATTCACTTGTTGATAGTTACGTATTTGTTGTTCATAATTTTTATCTTTGTTTTCTTCCTCTTCCTAAAGAACCCCCTTCAGCAATTCATATAATTCTGGTTTGGCGGTGATGAACTCCTTTAACTTTTTTTTTTAATTAGTGAAGTTCTTTATCTGGCCTTTGATTCTGAGTGATAGCTTTGCTGGGTAGAGTATTTTTGGCTGTAGGTTCTTGCTATTCATCACCTTGAATATTTCTCGCCACTCCCGTCTGGCCTGCATGGTTTCTGTTGAGAAATCAGCTGACAGTCGTATGGGTGCTCCTTTATAGGTAACTACCTGCTTTTCTCTTGCTGCTTTTAATATTTTCTCTTTGTCCTTTGCTCTTGGAATTTTAATTATGATGTGTCTTGGTGTGGTCCTCTTTGGATTCCTTTTGTTTGCAGTTCAGTGTTATTTCTAACTAGAGGCCCAATGTACGAAATTTATGCAAGAGTAGGCCTTCCCCCGGCTGCTGGCACCGGCTTCTTTCTGGCCAGCGGCCAGCACCCAGGACCTGGGCTTCCCTCACAGCCCTGGCTTCGTCCGGAAGGTCATCCGGTTTAATTAGCATCTCATGCTTTTATTGTTATAGATTATTATAGATGTGCCAGTCTGCACTCTGCTTCTACAGGGAAACTGTCTGCTCTTAATGCTTATGTAGAATGACCAGTGTCCATTGGAATGGCCACATAAGATACGTCCCTATACAATAAAAGCCTCCGTGACCGTTATGGCGGAAGGACCAGAACAGCTGGTCCCCGTGATGCCCACTGACCACCAGGGGGCAGACACTCGATGCAGGGAGCCCCCCCTGGCGGTCAGTGCCCTCCCACGGGGGCAGCACTGCTCAGCCAGAAGCCGGGCTCACAGCTGGCGAGGCAGCAGCGGTGAAGGGAGCCTCTCCTGCCTCCGCTGAGGAGCGAGCGGGCAGGTGGGCAGGAGTGAGGGGTCCCGGATTGCTGAGGGACCCTCCCCCCCACACACGAAATCTGCATCAGGTCTCGTGTGTGTGTGTGTGTGTGTGTGTATGTGTGTGTGTGTGTAGTATTAGTAGTAGTGGTGGTGGGGTTACATTGCTTATTAGAATTAAATAGGTTGAGGTGTACAATTCTGTAACATATCATCCGTACATTGTATTGTGTGTTTGCCACCTCAAGTCATGTCACCTTGCATTACCATTTACTTCCCCTTTATTAAGAGCCTTCCAGCCAAAACCGGTTTGGCTCAGTGGATAGAGCATCGGCTTGTGAACTGAAAGGTCCCGGGTTCGATTCCGGTCAGGGGCATGTGCAGGAGGCAGCTGATCGGTGATTCTCTCTCATTGATGTTTCTAGCTCTCTATCCCTCTCTCTTCCTCTCTGTAAAAAAAATCAATAAAATATATTTTTTTTTTAAAAAGAGAGGAAAAAAAGAGCCTTCCAGCTGGTTGGTAGGAGAGCAGGACTCTGAGGGCAGGAGTGTATGTTTCCGGTCGGATTAGGAAGGAAGGAGATCAGGGACCTTTTGGATGGTTTTTGGTCCGGATGGATTCATAAGAGTATATTTTGCTTTTTTCTTGTGCTCGTGGCATGTTAATGAGAATTTTGAGTGAATACAAAAAGATGAGCGTATTTTTACACATTATACCCATTCTCCCACAGCACAAGTAACCTAGAGCTGTGTGTGCCCTTATACAAATGGACCTTCCTTTCTTTCAAGAGCTTGCTTTTCCTTGCATTTTCTTTATTAATTTTGCAACAAAAACATTGATATACTAGAGGCCTGGTGCACGAATTCGTGCACGGGCGGGGTCCCTCGGGGCGGCCTGCAGGGATCGGGCCCCAGCTCGCGCCATCTCCTGGTGGTCAGCACATGTCATAGGGAGCGGTCGAACTCCTGGTCCAACAGTCACCTGAGAGGACAATTTGCATATTAGGGACAATTTGCATATTAGGCTCTTATTATGTAGGACATTACCATATTTTCCGGTGTATAAGACGACCCCCTAATTTTACAGTTAAAACATACGTTTAGGCCTATATTCGCTGTATAAGACTACCCCCCACTTCCAAGGCAACACTAGTTCTTTTTTTAATTAAATTTTTAATGAATGACCCCCGATTTTCGGTTGATTTTTTTTTGTTTCAAAAGTCATCTTATATGGCGGAAAATACGGTAATTATAGAATGTTTTATAACGAATAACGCCTACTGTTAACATTTTGATAATATAAATCTTATGTATAGCTATATAAATTGCATTACATAGATATGAGTCCTGAATTTTTGTTATATGATGAATGTTTTAAAAGTCATGAAATCTCATCGTCAGTCTCCTATTGATGCGTGGGCCGTAATTGATGTCATCAAATCCCTACTGCTGATATTTTGTTGTAAACCTCACTGCAGTGGATATATTTATAGAGATATTTTAGTATTTCTCTGTTTCCTTATGATAAAGTGAGTCATTTACAGTGCTGAGCGTTTTATTACATCTGAGCAGACGGGCTCTGGGCCGTTAGCTGGTCACAGAGGACGGGGGGCTGGGAGAGGCAGCGCCGTGAGAACGTGAAGCGGCGCCGTGTCAGTAGGACGGGGTGGGTTGGGTGTGTTTCCTCATCCTGGCAAGTTCCTTGGGGTTTTTAGAAAGGATGGCCGAAACCAGTGTGGCTCAGTGGATAGAGCATCGGCCTGCAGACTGAAGGGTGCCAGGTTTGATTCCTGTCAAGGGCATGTACCTTGGTTGCGGGCACATCCCCTGTAGGGTGTGTGCAAGAGGCAGCTGATCAATGACTCTCTCATCGATGTTTCTAACTCTCTATCTTTCTCCCTTCCTCTCTGAAAAAATTAAAATATATTTAAAAAAATAAAGAAAGGATGCCATCAAGGGTTGGAGCCCAAAGGTTAGGCTCCAGCGTCCAGGGCTCACGTCATACCGAGAACAATCTAGAACAACGGAATCTAGAACAGTGATTAGGGCGGAAAATAATCAGGCAGCCAAAGTGTATGGATGGTACTCCCCCGGAGGGTGGTCCGGGGGAGGGCGGCTGCTGGCCTGGGCCCGCCGGTGAGCAGCACTGCTCAGTGCTGGTGCCGGACCTTGTGGGCAAGGTCAATGTCAGACGGATCGGCCGGTGCCCTCCTGTCCGCACAGACGTGGGTGTGGAGTGAGTGAAACCACTAGGACCCTCAGCTCCGCTGCCTGTGGACAGCAGGGCCAGGCTGCTTCCGGTCAGCGCTGCTTCCGGGCTGAGATAAAGCCATTTACCTGAGCCCCGCCCCATAGCGTCAGACTAGGGACGGAAGGGGGTTGGGTCTGCACCCACTTTCCTGCAGGAGATGGTCTCCTATCATTATAGCAGGTTCAACCTGCAGTGCACGCTTCAGCTCTTTCTAAAAAATATATATTTTATTGATTTTTTTATAGAGAGGAAGGGAGAGGGATAGAGAGTTAGAAACATTGATGAGAGAGAAACATCAATCAGCCGCCTCCTGCACTCCTCCGTCCCCCGTCCCCCCCATTGGGGATGTGCCCGCAACCAAGGCACATGCCCTTGACCGGAATTGAACCCGGGACCCTTCAGTCCGCAGGCTGATGCTCTATCCACTGAGCAACACCTGTTTCGGCACACACTTCAGCTCTTGAATGGTGCGCACACGTGTTCATTTCTTCTCAGGCTCAGCTCGTAGATGCTTGAGAGAGATGAGTGTTGCTATTTCACTTACTGTGGTAAGCCAAATCAAGGATTTTAAGATTCAGGCGTGAAATTCCTTTTTCACACAAGACAAATGTTTTCTAAACTGGTTGTTGTGGAAAGTTGTGACGAGCTACATGCACTTACTCATCACTGAGCCCCAACAGGGTGATCGGTGGACCTCTTACCCCTCACCAGCAGACACCTCTCCCCTCCCCACATAATATTTTGAAGTCTATTCTATTTCATGATAGCTATTTTTATTTTATTTTTAAACATATGTTTTTATTGATTTTGGAGAGAGATAGATATATATATACATCCATGAGGAGAGAGAATCATGGATCGGCTGCGTCCTGCACGCCCCCCACTGGGGATGGAGCCTGCAACCCAGGCGTGTGCCCTGACTGGGAATCGAACCGTGACCTCATGGTTCATAGGTTGCAACCACTGAGCCACGCCTGCTGAAGTTAAGTAATCTCTTAACTTCCTGTAAGCCTGTAGCAGTGCTATATTATTTTTTTACTCGTTGTCATATTCATTATTTGATTTATTTTGCAGGAGCATCTTTCCTTAAAGAAGTACATCGTTGACATTGTGGTCGAAAGCACAGCTCCGCCCGAGCCTCTGAAAGACGGAGAAGAGAGGCAGAAAAACAAAAAAAAAGCCAAAAAGATAAAAGCCCGCATGAACTCCAGGTATGATAACGGTCCTTAAAATCAAAAGAGAAGCTGTTCGTGATACGTTCTTTTTCATGTAAATTCAAGGAAGCCCCTCTAGCCTAATGTGACCAGCTGGACGCCCCGATTTTTAACCATTTGTCCCGCGTCCTGCGGCGTTTTAAAAAAGTCCAAAAGGTTTAAAAGACTCTTTCCAAAAATCGGGACATCTGGTCACCTTACTCTCACCCCCACAAAAAGTTTCAAGTTGTTTACTTCAAGAAAGCCTCGGACACGACACCGATGAGCCTAATTTATGGCCACTTTCTCTGATTGAGAAAGAAAACTGCCTATCGACCTCGAGCCCTCGCCTTCGCCCGCTAAGAGCTCTTCTGATAATTTGATGCCGAGGCCTGCCAAACCCGTGCCTCCCCCGGCAGGCAGGGGGATGTCTGGCGAGTGTACACCGGGCCTATTTTTCTTCCCAGCTATTGATTTTTAAATGAAGTATTAAAGAAAATCAATAGCAATCAACAAATAGGAGTCTGCTGGCTGCGGCGTTAAATCCCATGACCAGGCTTCATTCATTTGGTCGCCTGTCACAACAAGAGAAAGTTCAAGAAATAGCTGGGAATGGAAAGTGAGCTGTCAGGCCCGCAGTTTGTCATCGGCCTCCGAGTGACATCTGGGGCCCAGGTAGCGGGCGGCATGGGGCGACCCCGCGGGCTCTGCCACCCCCAGTGACGGATGAATCCTGTTCGAGGACGCAGGGCCGTGCCTTCTGAGCAGATGATCTGAGAGAAGGTAGTCAATGTGTTGTCATACCCTTGTCCCAAATACCTCGAAAGATGGAGAAGCTTGACCCATGGAACGGGGGATGTGAGTCAGAATAACGGTGAGTGGTGGGCATCTCTGAGCTTCCAGCTTCGGATTGTCATCAGCGAAAGGCTCCATTCCTTTAACAGAATCGGGACGCCTCAGAGGGGTCGATGAAGCCAAGGGCGGGGAGGTTTTTTTTGTTTGTTTGTTTTTAATATATATTTTATTGAGTTTTCACAGAGAGGAAGGGAGAGAGAGAGTTAGAAACATCAATGAGAGCCGAAACCAGTTTGGCTCAGTAGATAGAGCGTCAGCCTGCGGACTGAAAGGTCCCAGATTTGATTCCAGTCAAGGGCATGTACCTTGGTTGCGGGCACATCCCCAGTAGGGGGTGTGCAAGAGGCAGCTGATCGATGATTCTCTCGCATCGATGTTTCTAACTTCCTATCCCTCTCTCTTCCTCTGTCAAAAATCAATAAAATATATTTTAAAAAAAAAAGAAAGAAAAAAAAAAACATCGATGAGAGAGAAACATCCGTCAGCTGCCTCCTGCACGCCCCCCACTGAGGATGTGCCCGCAGCCAAGGTACATGCCCTTGACTGGAATCAAACCCGGGACTTTTCAGTCCGCAGGCCGATGCTCTATCCACTGAGCCGCACCGGTGAGGGCAGCAGTTAAAATTTAAAGTAGCTTTTTCCTCCCCAAAGAGAAATGGACAGAAGCAGCAATATTAATAATGGGTTGCTGCAGTGACGCCTGTGGGAGACGATGGCTAATGGCAGACACGTGGCAGTTAGTCCGAATAAAAAGCACAAGCAAAACAAAGCCGACCTTTGAGTATCTGGTCAAATCCTCCTCTTTACCTAAAATTAATATTGCATATTATATGCCTTTAAGTTCATAGGTACTCAGCCACCTCAGCTACTTATACAAACAGTATGGTTTCAAAGTTGATAATCATGATTTTAGCATCTTTAAATTCAGTAGTGTTCTTATGAATTTGCTTTCTATCCACAAAGAAATACATATTTTTAAGTCCTTTTTGACAGCATTTATAGTATTCTGAAGAAGCAGTTTCAGCCGAAACTGGTTTGGCTCAGTGGATAGAGCGTCAACCTTAGGACTGAAAGGTCCCAGGTTCGATTCCGGTCAAGGGCATGTACCTTGGTTGTGGGCACATCCCCAGTAGGAGGTGTGCAAGAGGCAGCTGATCGATGATTCTCTCTCATCGATCTCATCGATCTTTCTAGCTTTCTATCCCTCTCTCTTCCTCTCTGTAAAAAATCAATAAAATATATATTAATAAAGAAAGAAAGAAAGAAGCAGTTTCAGAAATCAAAGTGTTAAAATTAATGTAGCAACGTCCCTAGTTTTAGAAAAGGAAAAACACAGCCAGGGTTTTTGTTTGTCATATAAATATTAGCAGCAAAATAGCTAACAGCGATCACGCTTTGTCTTTACAGGGCCAAGGAATATGAACGTTTAATGGAAACAAAGAAATCTGGCTCGGACTCACCTTACAAAGCAAAGTGAGTATTTTATCCCACATTTTATCTCCATTTCTTCAGTCTCTGCCTGTGGCAAAGTCTATCTGAGCCGTTATCGTGTGCCTGTGGTCACAGTGTGTGTCTGCTGCCTAGAGCTGTGTTCTCCTAAGAGCCATCATCGTGTGCCTGTGGTCACAGTGTGTGTCTGCTGCCTAGAGCTGTGTTCTCCTAAGAGCCATCATCGTGTGCCTGTGGTCACAGTGTGTGTCTGCTGCCTAGAGCTGTGTTCTCCTAAGAGCCATCATCGTGTGCCTGTGGTCACAGTGTGTGTCTGCTGCCTAGAGCTGTGTTCTCCTAAGAGCCATCATCGTGTGCCTGTGGTCACAGTGTGTGTCTGCTGCCTAGAGCTGTGTTCTCTTAAGAGCCATCATCGTGTGCCTGTGGTCACAGTGTGTGTCTGCTGCCTAGAGCTGTGTTCTCTTAAGAGCCATCATCGTGTGCCTGTGGTCACAGTGTGTGTCTGCTGCCTAGAGCTGTGTTCTCCTAGCGCGGAGTGTCCATCTGGGGCGGTGTCCCCGAGCCCTGTGTCTCCGTCTGGGACCTGCGGTGACTTCTTGGTTATGACAGCGTGGTCGGTGGTGTGTGGAGGAGGCCGGTGCTGCTCACCAGCCCGCAGTGCACAGGGCAGGCCCTCGGCCAAGAATCTCCTCGTCCTGCCGTCCCTTGTTCTGGCAGAGCCGGCTCTGGCAAGACCTTGGTGGCTCCTGGTGGGGGTCTCTCTTGGGAGTCTGTGACGGTCGCTTTGGACAGATGAGCATGTGGACTCCCTCACGGTGTGAGTGTGATGACACGACAGTGTCCATTGGCCTGCTGCACAGAGCGGCAGGGCGGAGGGTCTCTCCTTGGCGACGGGGTGCAGTGCTGTGGGCGTGGGAAAGGCTGGGCATCTGGGCGTAGGACACGCCTAGGAGGCCTCAGGCGCTCAGGGGAACGTGCCAAATGGTCCCATATAAGACGGCGTTTGTGGTGATGAAACGGGTCTAGGAACACATAATTGTGACCAAACATCCCGCTTTTGGCGGGACAGTCCCGATTTTCAACAATTTGTCCCGCATCCCGAGGCATTTTAAAAAGTCCCGATGTTTGGAAAGAATGCACCACAAGCTAGGGAACGGCGGGAGAACGGGAAGGGAATTTACGGTTTTCAGCGGCCTTGTGGCTATTTAGCTGCATATGAGTTTTATATTATTTTTGTTAATTTTATCATGTTAAACTTCAATAATAACAAATAATGGTTGAGAACGGATTATTGAGAACTGCTTATCCAAGTTCGCATTGTTGATCAGTTGTTAGAATTCACTCAAATGAGAACTATGCCAAAGAATAAAATAATACTATACATAATTTTTATTTATTTATTGTATTTGTAAGTTGTACTTACATTGAAATTTAAAAAAAAATATATTACAATAATATTTTTGCATTCTATGAATGAGAATTTTTGTTGCTCCATATAGACCAGATTTTTAATCAAGGCCCCCCCTCTCCCCCCGTCAATGGTGTCCCGCTTTACCAATGTTAAAATCTGGCCACCTTAACGTACATGCACAGACTGTGTTCTGTCTGTAACTACATGGTTGTAGCATTTTGATGTAGCAACTATGACATTCAGGATAGAAATATCACCGCCTTTCAGAAATAAGACACCCATCAGATAATTACTTCTGTTTATTATTTTTGGGAACCATTAGCCATTGCCATTCTAAAAGGAAACGCAAACTTTCACAGAGGAGAACAAAATTACCAAGGTTAGGATGATACTGTCGGTCTGAAAACCCCCGAGAATCCAGGGAAGAACCAGGAGAAGCGAGAGCCAGTCAGTAAACGGCTGGTTACCAAATGGATGTGATGGCATCGGTAACAGGCGGTGCTCACGGAGTGCTCGCCTCACCCAGACTGTACGTGTGAGGCTCATTCACTCCTCAGCAGCTCAGGGCTGCTCTTCGGGGAAACTGAGCCGTGAGAGGCCCAGCCATTGGCCAGAAGTTATACAACCACCTATCCAGGATCTGAAAATCAGTGGCTTTTCTTCCTGATCAGCTGGAGAACAGAAACGTCCTTTACAATAGCGACATAAAAATAAACTATTTAAGAATATACGCAACAAGAAATGTACGAAGCCTGGATAAAAATAAAGCCTTACCATGCTATCAGGGGTATAAAGAAGAATTGTGTAAATGGAAAGACGGATTACACTCTTGGATGGAAGTCCCAGTACTGCAAATTCTCTATAAATTTTCCTACACATAGGCACATGTGTCAAACACAAGGCCCGCGGGCCAAATCCGTCCCGCCAGGCCTTGCAATGTGGCCCGCACCGCGCTGTCATCACTGCACTCTGCTGCGTTTCCATCACAATGACAGTTTATGACTGTTCAGTAAACCATTCGGCCCGCAATTTAGGCTGGATTTTAGATTTTGGCCCCTTCTCTGATTGAGTTCGACACCCCTAACATAGAGTGTGATTCCAATGACATAACAGCCTTTTTATTTATTTTTTAAAAATATATTTTATTGATTTTTTTACAAAGAGGAAAGGAGAGGGATAGTTAGAAACATCGATAAGAGAGAATCATCGATCAGCTGCCTCCTGCAACCCTACTGGGGATGTGCCCGCAGCCAAGGTTCATGCTCTTGACCAGAATCGAACCCCGGACCTTTCAGTCCGCAGGCCGATGCTCTATCCACTGAGCCAAACCGGTTTTGGCCATAACAGCCTTTTTAAAAATAGAGGTGGAATTCATGTGAAAGCCTGAGGCACAAGGGTGGGGTTGAAGGGGATCAAGGGGAAAAAGGGGGACATATGTAATGCTTTTTACAATAAAGATGAATTTTTTGGAAAAAGAACATATGGAAAAATGAAAGAGAATTTCTACAAAAAAATTTTTTAGAGGAGAATGAAGTAGGACCAAGCTAACAGATACGTAGTTAAAACAGGTTTTTGTTTTTGTTTTTTATATATATTTTATTGATTTTGTACAGAGAGGAAGGGAGAGAGATACAGAGTTAGAAACATCGATGAGAGAGAGTCATCGATCAGCTGCCTCTTGCACACCCCCCACTGGGGATGTGCCCGCAACCAAGGTACATGCCCTTGACCGGAATCGAACCCGGGACCTTTCAGTCCCCAAGCCGACGCTCTATCTATTGAGCCAAACCGGTTTCGGCTAAAACAGGTTTTTATTGGCACCTAAATAATAATACATATTGATGGGAAGAGATTTCTAAAAAGAACCTAGAAATGGAGCCAAGAATTTGCGGACAGTTAACAGACCACTGCGGTGTCTGCGAAGATGCCCAGAGGTAGTGGAGCGGCTCTGGAGGCGAGAGTAACACGCCCATTTCTCCACCAAGGGGAGGGCTCCTTTCCCTTCCTCGTAAGTGTGCTCTCCCCTTCCACCTGCCTGACCCACAGGCCTCGGCAGAAGCCACTCTGAGCTTGGGCCTCAGGGCAGCGAGGCCTCTGCCTTAGCCTCTCTCTCCTCCCGTGACTGCCTGCTGGAAGCCGCTTGGACCCTGGAGCAGGGGAGTTCCTCTTCCCGTGGATAATCCCTTCAGCACGCTTGGAGTCGGTGTGGCTTCTCCGGTGAGGATGCTTCTCTGGTGAGGATGCTCTGCAGTATCCACAGGGATTCACGCCCATCAGGCCCGTGGCCACGTCTACAGCCCGTGCAGGGAGCTGCCCGCCAGTCCAGCAAGACCTGGTTCCGGGGCCTCCGTGTGCCAGCAGCCACCCGGCGGGCTCTGGCTGTCCGCTCACGGTCAGGCCACTGTTCCTCACCTCTGCCTGGTTCTCCCTCCTCCTCTTGGCCTCCAACGTGAGTGTTATTGATGAGAATCACTCCTGCATCCTCTCATTCCATTCAGTGACTTTAAACATCTGGTCACTGATGGATTACATAGGGAATTTTTGAGCTCTTACATTTAAAAATATAGGTGAAGCATATTGTTTAAAAACAGAAGGCTTGGCTCAGTGGAGAGAGCGTCGGCCTGCAGACTGAAGGATCCCGGGTTCGATTCCGGTCAAGGGCATGTATCTTGGTTGCCGGCACATCCCCGTGGGGGGCGTGCAGAAGGCAACTGATTGATGTTTCTCTCTCATCGATGTTTCTGGCTCTCTATCCCTCTCCCTTCTTCTCCGTAGAAAATCAATAAAATATATATATAAAAAAATATATTTATTTCAATAAATTAAAAAAAAAATTTAAAAACAAAAAAACCCAGAAGGGTAACCAATAGCCCTAAATTTATACCATGTGCCTTTCGAATGGAGGAGGTGGACAAAAGAAAAGAGAACATGTTTGTCTTTCTGCCCACGCACCTGTGAGATCTTCCCAGTGACCCCCCAACTTCCCCAGGTGCCCCCGGGATAACGGGCTTCCTTCCAGAGAGACACCCCAGGGCCTCACGCTCACCCCTGACAGATGCGAGCTTAGAACTGTTGGAATTTGTTCAAGTTTTGAGAAGCGAGTGTCTGACCACACAGCGTCCTCCGCAAAACCATTTCCTCGACAGACACTTCTCCCCCGGGAGCCCGGGAGTCACGAAGCCCCCGCTTCTGCGTGCTAGAAAAATCACCTGCCAGCAGTAACCCGAGGACCACTCTGTGTTCGAACCGCACCCTCTCGGCAGCTCCTGTGTGTGCCCTGGAGGGGGCACAGCCCGGTGCTGCCACAGTCTGTGATATTCATGGTCTGGACCACAATCTGGGGCATTGTTCCCGAGGTGGGCAGGTCTCTGTGGGGGCAGGTGGGGAGCAGAGGGTCAGCTCGTGTTACCCCAGCGTCTCCAGGCGGGCCCTCTTCCTGGAAGGGGAGGCTCGCAGGAGTCCCAGATTGGGTTTGCCTCGGGCTGAAATACAAGCCTCCTGTATTCTGTGACTATAATGGCCCCATGCCCCCTCAGTGACCGCTTTCCAGCGGAATGTGGGCATTCCCGTTCAGAATACGGGCTCCTGTGCATTCACTGCCGGCCGGGGGATTCCGTTACCTGCGTGCAGGCTCTGCGGCTGCTTATCTACCACACAGTGAGGTTCTGCCCGTATCCTTCCCCCTGATAAGGGCAGCCGCTGTAAGCTGTAATCGGATGGGACGCCAGCCCGTGCTCAGTGAGAGGGAGAAAAGAATGTTCTCTTACTGGTATTCCCCCTCCCCCTTTTGTTGGATTGAGAACTTTCTGTCAATGAATGGCAATAGCAGTGGGACATTCTGAGTGAGCACTGCGGTGAGTGATGGTCGGTGTGTCGCGTTGCTTACTGTGATCTCCAGAAGCACCAGAAGGAGACCTGTGTGTGCATTGCCTCCACTGCTAAGATGAAGAAAGGGAGCTTCGTTTGGCTCAGTGGATAGAGCGTCAGCCTGCAGACTGGAGGGTCCCGGGTTCGATTCCCGTCAAGGGCATGTACCCGGGTTGCGGGCACATCCCCAGTGGGAGGTGTGCAGGAGGCAGCCGATCGATGTTTCTTTCTCATCGATGTTTCTAACTCCCTTTTCCTCTCTGTAAAAAATCAATAAAAATATATATATATATTTAATATATTTTATTGACTTTTTTACAGAGAGGAAGAGGGAGGGATAGAGAGCTAGAAACATCGATGAGAGAGAAACACCGATCGGCCGCCTCCTGCACACCCCCTACTGGGGATGTGCCCGCAACCAAGGTACATGCCCTTGACCGGAATCGAACCCGGGACCCTCCAGTCTGTAGGCTGACGCTCCATCCACTGAGCCAAACCGGTTCTGGCAGGAAGCAGCTTCTAATTTACTAACGGGAGTGACTTCTGTCTCCAAGTTTAGGAAAACGATTCATTGCCGTCTCACTCACGAATGTCCTTCCTTTTTCCCTCCCTCCTTCCCGTTTCACTCGGCACCGCAGGCTCCAGCGGCTGGCCAAGGACCTGCTGAAGCAGCTGCAAGTCCAGGACAGCGGGTCGTGGTCCAACAAGGTCTCTGCGTTGGACCGGACCCTCGGGGAGATCGCCAGGATCCTGGAGAAGGAGGTAGGCGCCCCCGGCCTCGCCTGTCCGGCCTTCCTCTCAGTGGTCTTCCTCTCCGGCCACAGGCAAAGCCGCTGGGCATGGCTGTTCCCTCCGCCGACGGAGGCTTTCCTTTGGCTCTCCGTTAAGCTGACCTTGTTTTCAGTTGTTTTAATCGAAGTCCTCAACAGAAATGTCTCTGAGTTCATGGTTCCCTCAGTCATATTTTCCTCCACATAGACAGAATGAGATTATTTTCAATGGAATCATATCACTAAAGACATGCAGTTTTACAGCAGAAAATATACAGCGTTGAGTCATAAAGCTCATAGATCACAGATTTTTCACAAAACACCCATTTTCTCCCACCAGCAGCAGATCTGGCCGTTTCCTTTGACAACTTACAATCATTAAATGTTTCAATGGCAGTTGAAAAGTTCCTTAATAATTTTACACGTCTTTAGTGTTCACTATAGAAATTCTTAACGTACAAAGAGATAAAACTCCCTGAAATGCCCGCTGTGGACATTTCATTATATTTTTTTCTAATCCTTTTACTATACGTTGTTCTTTTTTTTAATTTTGTCAAGTTTTATCATGAATAATTTCTCACATCTTTAACTTTTTTTTAAACCAAGAAATGTTATCACAGTTTATACAATTTATATCTTAGGTGGTTTCTAATTTTCCTAATTTAAGGTAATGAGGTGGCTTTTCGTTGTTTTTGCTTTTAAACAGGTTTATTGCTTTATCACATAAATGTATTGTTAAATAATATATTACTTAGTCTTGCTTGTATTTGACCTTTATGAAATATACTCTAGACTTTGGTGAATTAATAACATTCACAAATTACGGTTCTAAGTTTCTTCAAGCTTGTCAGTATAGATGTTTTGCTCTTATTTTCTGTTTTCTCTGTCATACAGTGAATACTTCACTGTGGTTATACTACAGTTTTTTAACCCATTCTCCTGGCATAAACATTTGTTTTCAGGAATTGGATGTGTGCGTGTGTGTGTGAGAGAGAGAGAGAGAGATGCTTGCACATTCCTGTATCAGAGCAAATACATGAGAATGTCTCTGGAGCAGGGAGCCCAGACTCTAGTCCATAGCAGAATCCCTGGAGAACTAGTTAAATAGAGGACTAGTTAAGACACAGATTGCTGGGCTGCCCTGGGCTTTTTGACTCAGTAGTGATGGAGGGGTTCCAAGATGGTGTATTTCTAGCAAGTTCCCAGCTGCTGGCCTGGGCAAGCAGTGTGCCCAGAGGTGGACGTAGGACCCACTTGCCTTACAAGGCGGCGCTCAGCTGTGCGTGGCCCAGACAGTGGCCTGTGTGGAGGGAGCCAGCGTGGTGGCCGGGGCACCGGCGGGACCACAGACCCCACGCTGGGGGCGGGGTTCGGGACCCGGCCCGATGGCAGACGTGGTGTTCGGAGGTTTGCTCCGCCTTGGAAAAATCGCCATGGTTACTGTAAAATAATTACAAAGCGTTTTTAAAACGGGTGCTTACACTTTGAAAATACCACCGTGTATACCTTTATCTCAACAATGTTGTTTTAGATTGAAGTAATCACAGAATTTTGGAGGAAAAAGGAAAAGGATCTTTATAAGGAGGGTATTCCTCATGAAATCTAAGTGAAGTGATGTCGTTCACAAAGGGGCGGTTTACTGGCATACCACTGACTCCATAGGATCTTGGGGAGAAGATGCAGTCAGTCTGGCTCCCAGTGCAGATGGTCTGTGGCAGGAACGTCGCCGCAGAGCTGTCAGTGTCTGAACGAGCCCGAAGCCGGGCCCCTTTTTACCATTATAACTAAACCCGGCCTCCCCTGCGCCTAGGGGACTCCCTCTGCGGGACTTGGTGGGGAGTTAGACTGACATTTCTGTGGAATCCAGCTTATGGCATTTATGATTTCCGCGTAGGGGTGTAAATAAGCACTTTTTTAAAATAAATATATTTTATTGATTCTTTACAGAGAGGAAGAGAGAGGGATAGAAAGGTAGAAACGTCGATGAGAGAGAAACATCGACCAGCTGCCTCTTGCACCCCTCCCACTGGGGATGTGCCCGCAACCAAGGTACATGCCCTTGATCGGAATCGAACCCGGGACCTTTCAGTCCGCAGGCCGACGCTCTATCCACTGAGCCACACCGGTTTCGGCTGAGTGGGCCTTTGATGAGGAAAGTTAAGTTTGACACAGACTCAGTTGTCCGTCGTGGTCTCCATGCCTGTGCTTTAGGTGCTCCAGCGAAGAAATCATGGCCACGTACGATGTCACGCAGCTCCCCCCGTGTTTGCTTCCAGAGTTTTTGCAGTTTGGGTTCTTATGTTGGATCTTGAATACATTTTGAGTCAACTTAAATAAAGAAGATAACATAGAGAAATATCTTGATCTTGAGGTTTTGTCTGGGCAAGAAAGGGACACAAAAGACATGAACCATAAAGGAAAGTGTTGATAAATTTGCATAAAAAGCCGAAACCGGTTTGGCTCAGTGGATAGATCGTGTGGGTAAAAGCATGGATGTATCTGACTGAGTGAAGCAGACCAAATTTTAAAAAATGCAGACATACATATGTACTGTCATAGGTCCCGTTATGTCAATTTTAGGAACAAGCAAAAGTGCCCAGTTGTCTTAGACGATAAAACTGTAAGGAAGATGCCGAAACCAGTGTGGCTCAGTGGATAGAGTGTCGGCCTGCGGACTCAAGGGTCCTGGGTTCGATTCTGGTCAGGGGCATGTGCCTTGGTTGCGGGCACATCCCCGGTGAAGGGTGTGCAGGAGGCGGCTGATAGATGTCTCTCTCTCATCGATGTTTCTAACTCTCTATCCCTCTCTCTTCCTCTCTGTAAAAAATCAATAAAATATATATTTTTTAAAAAACTGTAAGGAAGATACAAAAATACTTCTCAGGAAAACAACACTTCGGAGATGGCTTCTGGAGTGTTTCAGGCTTTCATCATCAGATGGCAGTTACAGTGTTCAAGTTGTTATTCTTTAAATAGTACTTAACATGTTTTCTTTTTCCCCCCTGACTTTTCTGTTTATATTTCACAATAATACACATTTAAAAATGTAGAAATCAAACAGTGTCTTCTCCAAAGATCCCTTTCTTGCAGAAATGTTTAATTATTTCAGATAAGAGTTTCTAAGTGTTCTTGTACACGCACAGGCATTTTTTTTATTCTTGCCATGGTTTTCAATTTGGTCCAAATGAGCACAATGTACATTTTTTTTTTCTTTTAAAAAATATATATTTTATTGAATTTTTACAGAGAGGAAATGAGAGGAATAGAGAGTTAGAAGCATCGATGAGAGAGAATCATGGATCAGCTGCCTCCTGCATACCCCCTATAGGGGATGTGCCTGCAACCAAGGTACATACATGCCCTTGACCAGAATCGAACCTGGGACCTTTCAGTTCACAGACTGACGCTCTATCCATTGAGCCACACGGGTTTCGGCACGATATGCATTTCAGTGACTTTTCTTATTGCTCTGTAATGATCAACATCACCTTTAAGTCTGAACAGTAACAACATCCCAGAGCATGCTGTGGACGATCAGAAACATAAGACGTGTGTGCTGTTCCTGTAAGTAAACAGTTTGGGCAGATGGAGCTTTTCCAGTTGCCTCTCATGAGTTTTTAGAAACCTGCCAGATTTCATAGAGACTCAGCTGTGAATCTCTGGAACCTGAGTAAGCAAACCGCAGAGCTGGCTGCACTCGTAATTGGAAGAGCATTCAGAGATGTCATGTCACGTGACCTGGGGTGGCTAGGCAGAGCTCGCTCCGGTGTTCTCAGGCTGGGAAACTCCAGCAGACGGTGTGGACGGCAGAGGTGGACACTTCCCCACACCCCTCCACCCGGACCAGCTTTGGGAGCGGGGCGGGTGGTGTGTGATGCGCGCCTCGCCTTAAGGGACCGCAGGATCCCGCTGGACACACCGCCTGTTTTCGAGCCCTTCCCTGACTGTCAGCTGGAATTCTTCAGGGAGAGGGAATGGGACCTCTTATTTTTATCCTCCTTCCTTAGCAACTTCTCACATCCTCTGGTTGTTCCCTTAAAGCAGCTGACAGGCCGCAGGGCACAGTGTGCGCCATCTGCACTGAGGTCTCCCGCCGCCCCGGAGCCACCCAGGGGGAGAGCCCAGCTGCGCAGGGAACGCTCCTGGGAGCTCCTCTCGTTTTTTTTTATTTTTATTTTTATTTAAAATATATTTTATTGATTTTTTACAGAGAGGAAGGGAGAGGGATAGATAGTTAGAAACATCGATGAGAGAGAAACATTGATCAGCTGCCTCCTGCACATCCCCTACTGGGAATGTGCCTGCAGCCAAGGTACATGCCCTTGACCGGAATCGAACCCGGGACCTTCAGTCCGCAGGCTGATGCTCTATCCACTGAGCCACACCGGTTTCGGCACGCTTCCCGTTTTAAATGAGGGAAAGGAATGTCATGTCCATTTCAAACGGACTTTCTAAACTGAAACAGTAAAACGCTGTTTTATAGTCATAGACTCATGTTAGGATGCAATTTGGTTAAATGTCCTAACAGTTGATGAGACTATTTTGTTTACGAGAGTTCTATTTGGAGTGTAATTCAGCTTGCATATCGTTGCAGTTAAAATGCCAAAACCGGTTTGGCTCAGTGGATAGAGCATTGGCCTGCGGACTCTAGGGTCCCAGGTTCAATTCCGGTCGGGAGCATATATTATACCTCGGTTGCAGGTACATCCCCGATGGGGGGAGTGCAGGAGGCAGCTGATCTAAGATTCTCTCTCATCGATGTTTCTGACTCTCTCTCTCTCTCCTTTCCTCTCTGTAAAAAAACCAATAAAATATAAAAATAAATAAATAAAATGCACTGAGTTTAGTGCTATGCAAATTTTTCTGTATGCGTATCACCTAAACAGCGTTCTGTTTGGAGATTGAGATGGTCTGCGAGGTTAGGGTGTTACACACAAGAGGCAGTCATTCTCTCGGGAAAACGCCTTGTTAGAGAGGACCTCTCCGTGTGCAGAGGGTGCGACCATGTCTGGGAGCGCGTGTCACACAAAACGTGCTGTGTCTGAACTCTGTCCTAGAAGCTTACATGGAGGGTTTTAGAAAAAGCGAGATTCTTTATCTTTAGCCTGATAAGCTCTACCTACCCTCTCACTCTGGGGAAAATATAAGTCACATCAGATGAGTTCTGGATCCTAACTTGGCTCTGTTTGGGCGTATTCCTAGGCAGGTCTCTCCCCTAGATCGTGACTTCTTTATAATACAGGAAGTAGATTGAATTGGAATATCTTTAGGACCTGGCCACCTCTAAAATTATGTGAGCCCTGACCGGTATGGCTCAGTGGATAGAGTATCAGCCTGCGGACTGAAGGGTCCCAGGTTCGATTCCAGTCAGGGGCATGTACCTTGGTTGCGGGCACATCCCCAGTGCAAGGTGTGCAAGAGGCAGCTAATCGGTGTTTCTCTCATTGATGTTTCTAACTCTCTATCCTTCTCCCTTCCTCTCTGTAAAAAAAATCAATAAAATATATTTTTAAAAATATATAAAAAAATAAAATATTGTAAAATTATGTGATATTTTGCTTCAAACACATCATATATGCAGATCCTGTAAGCAGAAGATATTTAGATGAGTGAAACAGTGTTTAAAGCTTCTCTCTTCTAGAATGTGTAGACTTTTCTAAAATAGTTTTATTCTATAACCACTCTCAGAAAAACCCAGGTAGAAATTAAATACTTACAGGGTAAGAAGATAGTGAAAATTTTATTTTTATTTCTTCATCATTAAACATATTTAGTATAAATATAAAAGAATCATACATTTGAGATTTTTGTTTTTCATATTTGTTTGCTAAACGACCACACAGTATGTCCTATAAGGTCTCCCTTAAGCTTTCCATTTCATATTATAATTTTCAATCTTAGCTGGTGAATTGGATTCTGTACTTGGATTACCCAAAAAATGTTCTTAAATCTGTTTATTTTTGTAAACTTTAAACACGTTACCAGCAAATACTAAGAACAAGCACAGAATTAAGTTTCTGTCACGTGTTTTCGAGGCGGGGGTCTGGATCAGGAGAGGGAGGCGGAAGATGGATCTGACAGTGTTAATAAGCAAGCCCTCGCCGGAGTATTTTTTTCTTTTTTCAAGCATTACTCTGCCACCAGTGAAGTCTCATTATTCCTAAATGTCCTAATCAATAAGGTCACGGAAGATTGATTTCAGGCGCTGCCACCGTGTTTATGACAAGAAGCATATGCAGTCATTTATGGGAGTGGGCAGTAATTCTCCTGTTAACCAGCCAGTCCGGGGATCAGGCAGCCATCTGACATGCCTTCACGTGGTCGGGACAGTCCCCCCGGTGTCCATCACTGACGGAGGAGCGGACTCATATTGCTAATTGAATTCCCCACGAGAGCAAATACATACCCTCCTGTGGGGGGAGGGGAGCAGAAGCGAATCTGTACGAGTCTCCGATACGTAGGAGCTGGCGCATTGATTTTCCTCTGCGGATGGCCTGGGGTGGATCAGAATGTCCTTAGGAAATACAAAGTTGTTTACAGCAGCTCCTTTTCACTTAACGCTTTCAGAATAGCAACTACCAGTGTTTCAAAAGCTATATATTTGAATATTTTAAACAAACATTGTAGGTCTGTTAGAGTAATGTGTGCTGTAGAAAAGGTGCAGGACAGCCCTAACCGGTGTGGCTCAGTGGATAGAGCGTTGGCCTGTGGACTGAAGGGTCCCAGGTTCGATTCCGGTCAAGGGCATGGACCTTGGTTGCGGGCACATCTCCAGTGGGGGGTGTGCAGGAGGCAACTGATGGATGTTTCTCTCCCATCAGTGTTTCTAGCTCTCTGTCCCTCTCTCTTCCTCTCTTTAAAAAATCAATAAAATATATATTTTTTTTAAATTAAGCAATACAGTAATATAGAATAGAATAAGCAAAAGCCCCTCATTTCCCCCACCTAACCCTCTTCTCAGACATAACAGCTGAGATTTTTACAGCCTTCCCCCCCCCCCCCCCCCCCCCCCTGTTTTTTCCGCCTGTTTCACACCTAATCTGCAGGCAGTTTTGTACAGCATCTCCTGCTATTGAATCTTGCTGAAGCATTCGATTTCGTTTGCATAGGAGCGTTCTTCCTAGCATGTCATTGGTTTACTCGACATTAATCTAAATTACGTAAGATAGGGAAGAATCAATGGGCACAGAGCTGTGTGGGAAAAGATACAGCAGAAGAAGAATGTTCTCTGGGACGTAGGCATCAGTCTGCACGTCTTGCAGGGAGGTGAAGGGTGGCCCCTGACCATCGCCGTGGCTAAGTGAAGGTCAGGTGCAGATGGAAGGGCTGTGGACTGCACTAATTCATGTGCCTGTCTGGTTTGCAAGCATTTCCCATTCCTCCCTGCCAACACGATGCATTATCGATCCATGATGCATTTTTTTTTTTTTTTTATTTAATTATTTTTTTTAACATATTTTAATGATTTTTTTTTGCCCCCCTCCCTCCCTCCCCCCCATGATGCATTTTAAAGCTGGAAAACGTCTGTCAGCAAACAACAACATCAAAACCCTAGAATTTATTGAGCATCTATTCTTGTAAACTTGCTAATCTTGTTAACTCATCACAGTAATTTCGTAATGTTATCTCCATTTTGAGAATAAAGACATTGAGACAGCAGAAATCGGTGTGGCTCAGTGGATAGAGCGTCAGCCTGAGGACTGAAAGGTCCCGGGTTCGATTCCGGTCAAGAGCATGGACCTTGGTTGTGGGCACATCCCCAGTGGGGGTCGTGCAGGAGGCAGCTGATGGATGTTTCTCTCTCATTGATGTTTCTAGCTCTCTATCCCTCTTCCTTCCCCTCTGTAAAAAAAAAAATCAATAAAATATATATTTAAAATTTTTTTTTAAAAAACAATACAGTATGATTGAAGTTAGGTCCGTTTTTATTTTCGCTGACAGTTTAGAAAGCAAACCTTCTTTTGTTTTCATTGGAATAGAACTCTCTTCCTTCTCCAGTCTTCGTAAAAAGTCTTTGCGATGTAGTTTACGTATTCAGAATGTTGACAGAATGACAAAGAACGTCACAGTAAATTCAGTGGAAAAAATTAAGACTAATTCCTCATATAGTGTCGTTAGTACACATTGCCTCGTATAAAATGTATAAAATAATGTAATTGACATTTATTATGAACTGTAAGAAACCAGGTCCTCTGATTTAATATATTTGTTACCATGTCACAAAATGACCTCCCTTCCATTTTGTAATCACTTATTTACATATATAGAAATTAAAAAATTAATGTTTCTGTCCTCCATGCTACAAATCATCGTTAAGCTCTCGGTATATTAGGCCCAGGAATACAAATGTAGGAACTGTAAACATTTACAGACTGCCATTAAAATTCAGCCGGCAAAATTCTAACATAATTTATAAATATAAAGTAATTTAACTGTATGACTTATAATTATAAAGCAATAGGATTTGTCCTGCAGTGCCTTCTTCTTTTTTTTTTAATATATTTTTTTAAAATAATTTTTTAAAAAATATATTTTATTGATTTTTGTACAGAGTGGAAGGGAGAGAGATAGAGAGTTCGAAACATCAATGAGAGAGAGTCATCAATCAGCTGCCCCTTGCACACCCCCTACTGGGGATATGCCCGCAACCAAGGTACATGCCCTTGACCGGAATCGAACCCGGGGCCCTTCAGTCCCCAAGCCGATGCTCTATCCACTGAGCCAAACCGGTCCTGGCGTTTTGTTTTGTTTTTTAATATATTTTTATTGATTTTTTTACAGAGAGTTAGAGAGAGGGATGATAGAGAGTTAGAAACATTGATGAGAGAGAATCATTGATCAGCTGCCTCTTGCACACCCCTCACTGGGGATGTGCGCACAACCAAGGTACATGCCCTTGACTGGAATCGAACCTGGGACCTTTCAGTCCACAGGCCAACGCTCTATCCACTGAGCCACACCGGTTTCAGCTACAGTGCCTTCTTAATCAAAACATGGCTTCGCGTCTTCCAAAGACCCGGACTGGACCGGAATAAACGACTTTTCAGGAAAGCTGTGCACAGGTCATGGCAGTCATGTCCCCTGGGATTGAGGACTTGAAGGACGGGATTGGAGTTAGAGGCTTTTTTCCAAACTTTGCCACTTAAAATAATTGGGGGGTGGGGGGCCACACAAAAAACAGAAGTGAAGATTAACATATTTTAAAATTCTGTTCCAATTTGAAATTGTCCTTTAAAGAGAAAATGTTGCCCTTCTTTTCTATAGATTTCTAATTCCTTTGTCTCTCATATTACTTATTTTTGCCTCGTCTGCGTTGCAACAGTCCCTTTGGCGCATGTGCCGTGAAGACTGATGACAAACAACACCGTGACCTCCCCGAGCAGCTCCCTCGGTGACACTAATGGTTTATCTGGTGTCAAACAGGATCTCTGTTTTCTTGATTTTAGATAAATTCGCAGCCCACAGCCTCACCCGTCATGATGTCAGTTGTTTACATTTCAGCAGAATGTTTGTCGTAACTTTCAAATACAGGGGAGCTGCGGACAGACGGGATTTATCACGTTGCAGAGACTGTCAGAGCGGCTGGCCTCAGCGGGCCGGAGGCAGCTCAGCGTTTATACTTTCTTTTTTCTTTTTTTTTAAAAATATATTTTACTGATTTTTTACAGAGAGGAAGAGAGAGGGATAGAGTCAGAAACATCGATGAGAGAGAATCATGGATCAGCTGCCTCTTGCACACACCCCTACTGGGGACGTGCCCGCAACCAAGGTCAATGCCCTTGACCGGAATCGAACCCAGGACCTTTCAGTCCGCAGGCCGATGCTCTGTCCACTGAGCCAAACTGGTTTTGGCATTTATACTTTGATCTGCAGCGCCAGGCTACTCACTGCATCGCCCCTTGCAGGCGAGGAGAGGACTCGCATGGATTTCTATGCTGGTCGCCACGTGCTGCATTACATGTTCACAAAAGGTGTTTTGTAGATGACGGTGAGGTCGAGAAGACGCCGTCCCAGCATTGGAAGTGACACCATTACTCCTCCAAAGTGAGAGGGCAGCTCAATGGTTAGACTGTTTCCTGGTGACGGGTTAGGGCAGGAGAGACAAGCACACAGGGGATCCTTAGAAAGCGGGGTGCCCTGTGCTCGCACCATAGCCAACGAAAGCTGCCTCTCCATCCCGGGGCTCCCCCGGTCTTTGAGCAGGAGGGCCGGGGAGGTAGAGTGAGTGTAGCACTGCTTAAGATGTGTGCACACCTGGGCAGGTGCCACATCAGCGTAGAGTCATTTAACAGAGGACATGACCTTCCTGCTGGAGATCCCAGCTCGAGGCCCCCCACCTCCTGGGGTGCCCCCTCCCTGTCGGTGAGAATGGGTCCCCGCCCGCACCGCCTGTGAGCTAGTCCCGCCGCAGCCCCGTGTCCTCTGCCTGTCTGTGCCTGCTGCTTCCTCACCACGGCCTCCTTAGAAACCTGGCATCTGTGCGGTCCTTATCTATCACTGGGGACCCACCTACTCACTGGTGATAGATAAACCAATGAATGAAAAGATGAAAAGTCAGCGTTCGCCAAAACCGGTGTGGCTCAGTGGATAGAGCGTCGGCCTGCGGACTGAAGGGCCCCAGGTTGATTCCGGTCAAGGGCATGGACCTTGGTTGCGGGGGGGGGGGGGGGGGGGGGGTGGTATGCAGGAGGCAGCTAATGGATGTTTCTCTCTCATGTTTCTGACTCTCTATCCCTCCCTCTTCCTCTGTAAAAATCAATAAAAATATTATTAAAAATAAAATAAAAATAACGGTAAGCAGAGGAAAGGAAGCGATGGGGAATCCCATGTGTTCGCCTTGTCGGTGGCGTAGGCGTCTCTGTGGCACGGAGAGCAGCCTCCGCTTCTCCCCGGGGCGCTCCCCTCCGTGCCCCCCTTCCTTCCCCAGGAAGCGGGGGTCCTGAGGGCTCCCCGCTCCCCAGTCTCGGATGTTGGAGGTGAGTGAGGGGAGATGAGCGGGTGGAACTGTCTGGAGGCTGGTTGAGCCTGTTGGTGGCTGAGCCGCCCCAGAAGCCCCTCCTGCGGGCGAGTCACTGACCGGAGAGCTCGGCCGGGTGGCATTTGAAGAAACACAGCGTTCAGAGAGAACTGAAACGTTTCGTTTCTTCTTTTGGCCGCAAATCACATTGTAGAAAAGCAGACCGCCATAGGGAGCTGTCAGCAAGCAGAATCGTAGAAGTTGGGGGACTTAGATAAGGTGACCAGACGTCCCGCTTTTGGCGGGACAGTCCCAATTTTTAACAATTTGTCCCATGTCTCACGACATATTTAAAAAGTCCCAATTTTTGGAAATATTCTTTAAGTTTAACAATTTGGACAAATTGTTAAAAATCGGGACTGTCCCGCCAGAAGCGGGACGTCTGGTCACCTTAGACTTAGAACAGATGCTCTGTCTCTCCCCTGTAACAGGGACAGGACTCACTGGTGTTGCAGGCTACTCCGTGGTTTCCAGAGAGCTTTTCCCGCTCTGTGCCCAGGAGCACACCTTACAGAAGTCAGACCAAAGCTCCGGTCAGGAGGAAGTGGAATGAGGACAAGAGACCCCGGTGCTAGGGGGCGGGGTGAGCGGGTGTTCGCTCCTCTGCAGAAGAGCGGGTGCTGTGGCTGCGGGCGATGTGATGCCGGTGACTCCCTGCTGCTCCCGGGGCAAAGCAGCGGGCATCTGCTGGGGGCAGAGCGTGGACACAGCGTCCGTGGTCAGTGCCGTCGCTGAAGGTGACAGACGGCCAGCAGCGCTCTGTGTGCCCAGAGCCAGGAGCCTGGAAGCACCAGGAACAGTGTGGCAGTCGTCCTCATGAGCCTCAGTCTGTGCAGTCACCGCCCTGCGCCCTCACATGTGGCCGCACCCCTAACCTCCGGAGCCTGTTCCTCCTCTTGGCCCCTTCCCAGAGAGAGACGAGACCCTGTCCAAGGCTCCTCCACGGCGGGCACAGTGGCGGGCTTTGGCAGCACCGATGCCATTCACTGCAGTGCAGGACCCAGCGGATGGCCCTCGTTCCCACCTCGAGCTGGCTGCACGTCAAGTGACGGCCCAGCGTGGGGCATCCTCCCTTCCTCCCTCCCTCCCTCCCTCCCTCCCTCCCTCCCTCTCTCTCTCTCTCTCATAAGCCCTCTGAGCCGACACCTGGTGGCAGGGAGTGTTTTTCCAGCCCAGTGAGGAAAACAGGCCAAAAAGGGATTGAGTGATGGTGACCTTCGGATCAGGCTTACAAAAGAGAGCAATAACAAATTCCGTGACAGGCTGTGGGCCATCCAAAGAGCGCCTGAGCCCAAACCAGTGTGGCTCAGTGGATAGAGCATCCGCCTGCGGACCGAAAGGTCCCTGGTTCGATTCCGGTCAAGGGCATGGACCTTGGTTGCGGGCACATCCCCAGTGGGGGGTGTGCAAGAGGCAGCTGATCGATGTTTCTCTCTCATCGATGTTTCTAACTCTCTATCCCTCTCTCTTCCTCTCTGTAAAAAAAAAAAAAAAAAAAAACAATAAAATAAATTTTTAAAATAAAAATAATTTAAAAAATGGTGCCTGAGCTCTCAGTTAGCTCTGAAGACATGGGCTCAGGCACCTGGATGATACCAGTTTGGATCTCCAGCTCAGCTCAGCCAGGGAAACAGCGGGAATGGGTAGCAGTGTGTGGAGGAGGAGAGGACCGCCGAGGAGCGGTATTTACTGCAGAGATTGACAAACTACAGCCCGGACAGGCTGGCTCGCCGCCATGCCTCTAATGGCTGCAGACAGAGTGGCCTTCACGCTGATGGATGGCCGGAGGGTACATCAGAGCCGGGATTTCGCCTCTCAGCCTGAAAACTTCAAGTTTCGCTATCTGGTCCTCCGAGCGAGTTCCTGACCCCGCTTCTGGCCGAGGAGAAGGAGCCTTCCCAGGCAGAGAGCGCGGGGAGGGATGGCGAAATCAGAAGAGCTGCCAGTCAGCGGGGAGACGGGCTTCAGCTGGTGTAAGCTTAGGCGCCGGCTCCTCTCCTGCGTCAGATACTTAACAGGAGTAAGAAGTATTTTATTTTAGATTATTATTATTTTATTTTATTTTTTATTTATTTTATTTTATTTTATTTTAAAACATTACTCTTGCCGAAATCGGTTTGGCTCAGCGGATAGAGCGTTGGCCTGCAGACTGAAAGGTCCCCGGTTGGATTCCGGTCAAGGGCATGTACCTGGGTTGCGGGCACATCCCCAGTGGGGGGTGTGCAAGAGGCAGCTAATCGATGATTCTCTCTCATCGATGTTTCTAACTCTCTATTCCTTCTCTTCCTCTCTGTAAAAAATCAATAAAATCTTTTTTTAAAAAGAATTTATAGCAAATAAAATATTATAAAATCACCTGAGAAAGATTTTTATTCTTTTTAATTTTTTAAAAATATATTTTATTGATTTTTTACAGAGAGGAAAGGAAAGGGATAAAGAGTTAGAAACATCAATGAGAGAGAAACATCAATCAGCTGCCTCCTGCACACCCCCTACTGGGGATGTGCCTGCAATCAAACATGCCCTTGACCAGACCCTTCAGTCCGCAGGCCGATGCCCAATCCACTGAGCCAAACTGCCCGATCCACTGAGAAAGATTTTTACAGAAAAATATTTTGTATATATTGTATATATATTTGTATATATTTGAGATAGATGAAAATATCCATTTAAAAACAGCAGGAAAGCATGAAAAATAGGCAGAGAAAATCATAGGTAATATGAAAAGAACTAAAATCAAGGGGAAAATATAGTTTTTGAAATTAAAAATAAACTCAACAATATTGAGACTCCAAGTAGGCAGAGAGAGAATTAATAGCTTGAGAACTACTGTTAAGGAATATACTTAAAATACATAGCAGAAAAACAGATGGAAAGAATGGTTAAGAGTCATAGAATATGGCCGAAACTGGTTTGGCTCAGTGGATAGAGCATCGGCCTGCAGACTGAAGGGTCCCAGGTTCGATTCCGGTCAAGGGCATGTACCTTGGTTGTGGGCACATCCCCAGTAAGGGGCGTGCAGGAGGCAGCTGATCGATGTCTCTCTCTCATCCATGTTTCTCTCTCATCCATGTTTCTAGCTCTTTATCCCTCTCCCTTCATCTCTGTAAAAAATCAATAAAACATATATATTTTAAATCCCCTTTAAAAAAAAAAAAAAGAGTCATAGGATGTGGATTTTGGGGTTTGTTCCATGCATTTATTTGGAGTTCCAGCAAGAGGGAATGCAGAGAAAAGTGGAGTTAGGGCTGGAAACCAACTCCTGAGCGTTTTCAAGAGTTGAAGGAGGCGTGAATTGATATCCTGGGGAAACCTCAGAAGATCAAAGAGAAGAACGTGTTTAAGGATAGAGACAGATGATCTACAAAGTTCCGTTAGACCCGTAGCAGACTTCTTGTCAGGAGTAAGAGGTGTCCAGGAGGACAGAGCATGGTCTCCAGGACCTGTGCCATTGACCGGGAATTGTGTGCCCAGTGAAACATGAGTCAAGAGTTCAGGCAGGACGAAGCCAGTGTGGCTCAGTGGATAGAGCGTCGGCCTGCGGACTGAAAGGTTCGATTTCGGTCAAGGGCATGTACTTTGGTTGCGGGCACATCCCCAGTGGGGGGTGTGCAGGAGGCAGCTGATCGATGTTTCTCTCTCATCGATGTTTCTAACTCTCTATCCCTCTCCCTTCCTCTCTGTAAAAAGTCAATAAAATATATATTATTTTAAAAAAAGTTCAGGCAGAATGAAAACGTTTTCAGACATTCAGAGAAAGAGAAGTGGGGCCCAACAGGCCCTCCAGAAAGATCGATGGGAAGCCAAAACCGGTGTGGTTCAGTGGATAGAGTGCCGGCCTGCAGACTGAAGGGTCCTGGGCTTGATTCCAGTCAGGGGCATGTATCTTGGTTGCGGGCACATCCCCAGTGGGGGGTGTGCAGGAGACAGCTGATCAATGATTCTCTCTTATCGATGTTTCTAGCTCTCTATCCCTCTCTCTCCCTCAATGTAAAAAATCAATAAAATATATTTTTTTTAAAAGAAAAAAGATCAATAGGAAGACATTTGGCAGCAAGAAGGAAGTAGTCCAGCAAACAGGCTGGAGCAGGAAGCGTGGTGAGCCTAGGAATTATAAATGTGCGTCTGTTTGTGTCATTACCCATTGGCAGTGCTGAAAACTACAATTTTATTTTATCTTTTGAAAAAGGGAAAAGGAAGAAAAACTAACCCTGTAGTTCATGATAAACTAGGAGGAGGGTACATAAATGGGGTTAAAACAGGCCAAGGAACTTAGGCTGTGAATGGTAAGCTAGCCTTCGGGAAAGAAGAATTTCCGTTAGGTGGCTATTCCTGAGAATGGACATTACAGTACAGGAATAGTGTCCTCTGTCAGGACAGTTTGTATTCCAGATGAAGGATTCAAAATCAGATAAATCACACATCAGGCCAACGATGTCCTAAGGCAGTTGATCGATGTTTCTCTCTCATTTATGTTTCTAACTCTCTATCTCTCTCCCTTCCTCTCTGTACAAAATCAATAAAATATATTTTATTTTTTTTTAAATATATTTTATTGATTTTGTACAGAGAGGAAGGGAGAGAGATAAAGAGCCAGAAACATCGAAGAGAGAGTCATCGATCAGCTGCCTCTTGCACACCCCCTACTGGGTATATGCCCGCAACCAAGGTACTTGCCCTTGACTGGAATCGAACCCGGGACCCTTCAGTCCCCAAACCGACGCTCCATCCATTGAGCCAAACCGGTCCCGGCAATAAAATATATTTTAAAAAATAAATTATATGCCGAAGCCGGTTTGGCTCAGTGGTAGAGCGTCGGTCTGTGGACTGAAGAGTCCCAGGTTCGATTCCGGTCGAGGGCATGTACATCGGTTGCGGGTGCATCCCTGGTAGGGGGTGTGCAAGAGGCAGCTGGTTGATGTTTCTCTCTCATCGACGTTTCTAGCTCTCTATCTCTCTCCCTTTCTCTCTGTTAAAAATCAATAAAATATATTAAATAAAATAAATAAATAAATAAATTATAAATTATAAAAAAGTAAGTGCACAGCAGTTTCTCCTCCTCTGTGCCCGCAGAGCCCTCTGCCCACACCTCTGGGCACCTCCCATGTGTCCTCTGTCTTCCGAGCACAGACCCACCTCCGTGCCCCCATCGGCGATGCCCACCATGTTTATGGCATGAGGAGGGAATGAGTCCTGAGGAGTGTCATTATCTTTGGAATCCGGGTCCTGAGGGGTTGTTTACATTTCACATTTTCTGAAGTACATAAGTTTGGGGTTTGTTGACTACTTGTTGGCTCTGTATCAGAGTTCAATAAGGGGCCATCAGTGATGACCCCAGACACCCAGTACTTCCTGGTCTGCATCTTGGAAATGTTCTTTTACCATCCATTTCTCTGTACCGTCCAGGTTTTCACAACTTACTATAACTTTATATGTTTATATGAGCTCCAAATTTCATAATTTGAAAATATCATTTTACTTGTAAGTATAAAACTTAAAAATGAGTATTATTTGGAGAGCAACTATTGCTTTCTTGACGGGATTTAACCAGAGATTCACGGGTGGTTGTGTGGTGAGGTGATTCAAGAGAGCTCTCTCGCCAAATCCGGTTTGGCTCAGTGGATTAAGCGTCCATCTGTGGACTGAAGGGTCCCAGGTTCGATTCCGGTCAAGGGCATGTACCTTGGTTGTGGGCACATCCCCAGTGGGAGGTGTGCAGGAGGCAGCTGATCAATGTTTCTCATCAATGTTTCTAACTCTCTAATCTCTCTCTCTTCCTCTCTGTGAAAAATCAATAAAATACATTTTTTTTAAAAAGAGAGAGAGAGCTCTCTCTACGGGTTAGAATGTGGAGCCTCTCTCTCGTAGTTTGGAGTATGTGTGTTCAATTCATACTTCTTGACTTAAGGTGTTTTTTTTTGTGTGTTTTTTTCGTCGATTTAGACAATTATAAGAAAATTAGGTGAGTCACAAAGCGTTTGTCCTTTTTTCAGAACAGAAAAGTGTGTGAATGACAGGTTATGTTACTCGCTAACAGGCCATTTTGATGGATAGAAATACTATGCAAATCACCTGTCGGAAAGACATGAAATGATCTTTTTATCCGTGTGATTTACACTGAACTCTGGCTGGCACGCGGCGTTTTTGAATTAAAATCTCTGCAGACAAGCAGTAAACTGTGTAATGTCCGGGTGAATAATACATGAGCAGCCTCCAGTCAAGCCTGTGATAAACAGGCCGTGGGCAGACTCCTGTCTGGGGCACATTGGGCAGCTTCGTCCAATCCATAGAGGGCTTATCGATTTATCTGCTGTCTTTTTATCGAGTGACAGAGAGACGGGTTTTAAAGATGCTTTTGTCCAATTCAAACAGGGAATTCGATAGATCCTGGACGAGTCCGCGCATCTCTCTGAGATTCTTATACTGTGAATTGTTCACGTGACGCCTGAGGTGGAGCTGTGCAGGGTTGGCTCCTCTTACCACTTTGATTTATCACATAATAAAAGTTACTCTGATCCTTTGCTTAACTCGGATCGATAAACTTAGTTTTAGAGCTCCTTTATGATTAGAGCATGCACCATGAGAACTGAGGAGTAGGAAATAGCCTTACTTCTTTTTTTTTTTTCCTTTTTTTAAAAAATATATAGATTTTATTTACTTTTCACAGAGAGCAAGAGAGAGGGACAGAGAGTTAGAAACATTGATGAGAGAGAATCATCGATCAGCTGCCTCTTGCACACCTCCTACTGGGGATGTGCCCGCAGCCAAGGTCCATGCCCTTGACCGGAATCGAACCTGGGACCCCTCAGTCCGCAGGCCGACGCTCTATCCACTGAGCCAAACCGGCTTCGGCGAAATAGCCTTATTTTCACTGAGTTAGTAATCCATCCACATTTGTGGGCGGAAACTAACTATACCACCCGGGAAGGCTAGGCCGGAAACCGTGCGGGTGTGTACCTGTCTGTGCCACCTGCTGGCGTCATGGCGGCTCGATGCGGGTTGCTGAGTGATGAGTGTGAGTGGCAGCGCCGTGGGCAGAGGCAGAATGTGCTAAAGGACTCGGTCAGTACCCGCTTACACAGCATCGGTCAGGAAGACAGCTGCTGCTCCAGGTGTTTTCACACAGAAGAATTTAAAACCAGGATCTGTGGACAGGCTGGAGAAGCTCAGAGAAGGGGCAATGGCATCAGAGGGTGTTCTGTTCCTCTCAGCCCCCACGCCGGCGCTGAGGGCCAGGGAGGGATGCCCCCAGCACCTGGGGCCACTGAATGTGCTGGCTCTGCCGCCACCGTCCCAAAGAAGGTTTCTGAGCCGTTACTGCACCCGGGCGCGTCCGTGTGCACCCGACACTGAACTGTACGTCCCGGTGTGGCGGTCACAGGGCGGAGCCATCTGTGCACATGTGGTTCTCCTGGCAGATCTGTGTGTGTCCGTGTGTACCGGACACTGAACTGTACGTCCCGGTGTGACGGTCACGGGGCAGAGCGATCTGTGCACACGTGGTTCTCCTGGCAGATCTGTGTGTCCGTGTGCACCGGACACTGAACTGTACGTCCTGGTGTGACGGTCACAGGGCGGAGCCATCTGTGCACATGTGGTTCTCCTGGCAGATCTGTGTGTGTCCGTGTGTACTGGACACTGAACTGTGCGTCCCGGTGTGACGGTCACGGGGCGGTGCCATCTGTGCACACGTGGTTCTCCTGGCAGCTGTGTGTGTTTGTGTGCACCGGACACTGAACTGTACGTCCGGTGTGGCGGTCACAGGGCGGAGCCATCTGTGCGCATGTGGTTCTCCTGGCAGCTGTGTGTGTTTGTGTGCACCGGACACTGAACTGTACGTCCCGGTGTGGCTGTCACAGGGCGGAGCCAACTGTGCGCATGTGGTTCTCCTGGCAGCTGTGTGTGTCCGTGTGCACCCGACACTGAACTGTACGTCCCGGTGTGGCGGTCACGGGGCAGAGCCATCTGTGCACATGTGGTTCTCCTGGCAGATCTGTGCGTCCGTGTGTACCGGACACTGAACTGTACGTCCCGGTGTGAGGGTCACGGGGCGGAGCGATCTGTGCACATGTGGTTCTCCTGGCAGCTGTGTGTGTCCGTGTGCACCGGACACTGAACTGTACGTCCCGGTGTGACGGTCACAGGGCGGAGCCATCTGTGCACATGTGGTTCTCCTGGCAGATCTGTGCGTCCGTGTGTACCGGACACTGAACTGTACGTCCCGGTGTGAGGGTCACGGGGCGGAGCGATCTGTGCACATGTGGTTCTCCTGGCAGCTGTGTGTGTTCGTGTGCACCGGACACTGAACTGTACGTCCCGGTGTGACGGTCACAGGGCGGAGCCATCTGTGCACATGTGGTTCTCCTGGCAGCTGTGTGTGTCCGTGTGCACCGGACACTGAACTGTACGTCCCGGTGTGACGGTCACGGGCGGATGTGGTTCTCCTGGCAGCTGTGCCTTTTGGTCCTTCCCATGGCTATGGCCTGTGCTCTCTGGCTTATTCCTTTGCAGGCTTGGAGGAGTTCTTATTGGGACTGAAACATGCACTTATTAATCCAACAAAAGTACCTCCTCAGTCAGTGCCAGGCAGTATTTTAGATACTAGGACTGTAAAGTAATTTTTAAACTGCAGCTTGTAAGATCCATATATATCTCCTGTACACTCACACCATGTAAGTATATTCAGACCGTGTACATGGTGTTTAGAGAAGTTTGACTTAACAGTTTTGACCTGCCAGGTTACCTTGAAATCTTGCTTATTCTTCCTATAAAGTTGTATTTTTTAAAATAAGAATAACGCAAAGCCCACTGGCTGTCAGGCAGTGCTACTCACAGCCATCCGGATGGGATAACTACCGTATTTCTTTCTTTTTCTTTTTTTTTTAATTGATTTTTTTACAGAGAGGAAGAGAGCTAGAAACATCGATGAGAGAGAAACATCAACCAGCTGCCGCTTGCTCACCCCCTACCGGGGATGTGCCCGCAACCAAGGTACATGCCCTTGACCGGAATCGAACCTGGGACCTTTCAGTCTGCAGACCGACGCTCTAGGCACTGAGCCACACCGGTTTCAGCTGGCAAAGGCTCTGCACTTGGCCTTCGCATCTCTGGCCTCTCCTCCTGGGCTCATCCCCTCCAGGGCTGGACATTCCCAGACGCCCAGTGTTTCTAAGCCTTTCTCGCTGCGCACTTAGGGTTTTTCTCCCCTTTAAAGAGAATTTCTGACGTTACAACTCCCAGGAGGTAGAATGCACTTTTTTATTCTTTGATTCAGCAACTGCTTACTGAGCACCTGGTGTTTGCTGTGTGAGTGGACTCCCAGCTGTCAGAGAGCTCACACCGTGCGCTTCGCAAACCAGCCTGGAGAATCAGAAGGGCCTGGGCTCCGCCGGGAGGGAGCAGCGCAGGGAGGGGAGCCTCTGAGCTGGGGCACTTGTCTCTCCGGGATCTGTCCATGGTGCTGGCGTTTGGCCCCAGCATGTTCTCCTAGGTCTCCTGATCCGAGTTTATTTGCTGCCCAGCTTGAATCATGCAGGAACCAGGAGGAGAGGGCACTGCTGTGTGTGTGACCCTCAGGTCTGCGTACCCGTAGCCAGCGAGTGGGGGGAAGGGGAGAGAGAAGAAGCTGAAGGAACCTCCTCTGTGGGTCCTTCGTCTTCTAATCTGATAGGAACCCTCCGTGTTGCACTCACTGTGTCCTGAACAACTGTCGCAGGCCCCACTTCCTCCGCGCACGTGTCTCCTCGTACACCCCTCAGAGTGTATTCGTCTCCTCACACACTGCATCCATCCCACTCTCGCTCTTAAGTCAGGCGAAGTCACTTGGTCTGGCCCTGCCAAGGCATTAGGGGTGAGGTCATTAAAGGTTTGACCAAATACGGCAGGCTAATTTCTAAGATGAACATTGTGTATGGCCCAAGAATGATGTCATAAATACCCAGAGGGCCCTGGGCAGAGAAGAGGTCCCTCCCCCCCGCCCCCCACCGCATGCTGAGTGCTGGCTGGCCACTGCAGGGCAACTTCATGAAGCCTGAGGATGGCGGACATTAGAATCCGTCCGCTGTGCTTCTGCCGTGCTAACTCCACCGGGCCTGGGCCGCCTGCCCGAACGGCTTAGAGAGGAGCAGCGGGCACGGAGGCCTTGTGTCCTCACCCCTCCTCCCTGCCTTTCCTCCTCTTCGCTTCCCTCCTCCTGTCTTTCTTCCTCCGTTCCTCCCCTCCTCCCTGCCTGCCCTCCTGCCCTCCTCCCTGCCTGCCCTCTTCCCTGCCTGCCCTCCTCCCTGCCTGCCCTCCTCCCTGCCTAATGTCCTCCCTGCCTTCTGTCCTCCCTGCCTTTTGTCCTCCCTGCCTGTCCTCCTCCCCTCCTCCCTGCCTTCTGTCCTCCCTGCCTGCCCTCCTCCCCTCTCCCCTGCCTCCCCTCCTCCCTGCCTGCCCTCCTCCCTGCCTCCCCTCCTCCCTGCCTGTCCTCCTCCCTGCCTCCGCTCGGGCCAGAAGGGGGGGCCGGCACGGACCTGCCAAAGGCCTGGTTCTGTGAGCGCCGGAGGGCAGTGCCCTGCTCTGGAGAAAGCCTCTCCGGCCCCCTCGCCCCCGCCCCACTCCTGTGCCCACAGTGTGGTGTCCTGTGGTGTCTCTGACCCCAGAAGCCGATCCTTTCGAGTGCGAGTGTCCGCAGCCTGAAGGCGGGGCTGGACTGGTGCGGGCTGCGGGGACGGAGGGCCTGGGAGGGGACCCAGCGGAAGGACAGCCTGCGGTGCGCTTGGTCTGTTCGCTCACAGCAGGCAGACAGCAGACTGTGAGGTGACGTCCTGTAGTGACGGGGTTTCCCGTGTGGGAAAAGCCAACCATAACACCGTTCACCCTGGACCTTTTGTCTTCCTTCTGGACTTGGGGGTTTGCTGAAACCAACGTGACGATCGCTAAGCAGGTGCCACGGACGCTCAGAGCGGAGCCCGCCGCCCGGCTGAGGAGCAGGCACCTTCCCCCCCTGCACTGCCAGCGGGCTGGGGCCTCCGCCCTCCTCACAGAGCGCCCCCCGTTCCTGTCTGCAGGGCCGTCGGGTACAAAGGCCCCCAGCCTCTGGGCCACCAGAGTAGCCGCCGCCTCCTGGTGGCAGAGGTGGTGGCAGTCCCTCTAGTAACACATGTGTCCCTCTAGTAACACATGTGTTAAACACAAGGCCCGCGGGCCAAATCCGTCCCGCCAGGCCTTGCAGTGTGGCCCGCACCGCGCTGTCATCACTGCACTCCGCTGCGTTTCCATCACAATGACAGTTTATGACTGTTCAGTAAACCATTCGGCCCGCGATTTAGGCTGGATTTTAGATTTTGCCCCCTTCTCTGATTGAGTTCGACACCCCTACGTCTAGTTAGTAACCCAGTGGGCGCCCAGTGGGCAGCTGAGATGGAGCTGGCACTCTGAGCTGGCCTGGGCTCAGCTGGTCCCGGAGTGAGCTGCTAACCCATCAGTGCCAGTGTCAGTGCCAGTCTCACCGTGTGTGTGTGTGTGTGTGTGTGTGTGTGTGTGTGTGTGTGTAAGGCAGAGTGTCTGTTCTGCCAGGTGCCCAGGTGCCCTCGCTCGAATAGAACAGGAATGAGGAAGCCCTACGGAGGCTCCGGTGTCCTTGAGGCCGAGTGCTGGGGAACGGGCAGAGGAGGAAGGAGGGTCGCCTTCCAGGTGGGACCGTTCCATGCAGGGAGCAAGCCACACGGGGCCGGGGGGGGGGGGGGGGCTTCCAGGGCGGGGAGGGCGCCAGGACGGGCATCTCATCCAGGGGCCTGGCTGGCTGAGGGGTCAGCGAGGCATCATGAGAGGCGGCCTGTGAGTTGGGTCCCGCAGGACAGAGGGCGTTTGAACGTGGCCCGCTGAGAAGGCTGAGGAGGGGCATTTTGGGGGAGAGAACAATACGGTGTACTTCACGTGCTTTTTTTTCTAGCCGCTCACAGGAGGGGCCAAGCACAAGGCGATGCATTGAGGAGCACCCTGGCTCCTGGGGTGGAGGGCAGCGGAGAGAGCAGGGGGTAGGGGAGAGAGCAGGGGGTGAGCCGGCCGCAGCTCGCCATCCAGCCCACCTGCTTCCCCTCTCTGCCCTGAGGTGGGGGCGCAGCAGGGGGGAGAGACTGTACCCCCTCTTCGGTCAGGAACCCCCGCTTGTTAGCCTCCCATCACAGGACATTCGCTGAGAAATCGTCACTTGTTGAGTCTCGGCCGTCTGTTGGGCTGAGGCGGGGACGGCGCAGTGTTTCCGTCTGGCATCTCTCACCCCGCGCCTCCCACCCCCACCCCCACCCCCACCCCAGGGCGCCCTCGGCTGCAGGGCAGGTGATGTGTGAGGTTTCAGTCTACAGTCCATTTTGCTATTTGCTTTATTTCCTTGCAAAGCTGCAAATGTTAAGTCCCAGGGTTTTCAGTAGCGCATTAGAAAAAAATCTGGCTCCGAGCGGCCTTTATCTCCTGAGATGGCTGGTTCTTTTCCTGCTCAATGTCTTGGCGAGCCTGAGCCTTACGTTCTCAAGAGGTCACGCCCATGTTGCTGGAGCCGCATGAAAGTTCTGAGGTTTGTTTTGTTTTGTTTTGGAGGCGAGATGTATACACTGAGCGTCTGCTTTCACTCAGCCCCCCAGTCCCCCCCCCCCCTCCCGTGCGGGCCGGCCGCGCTCCCTGTGGGAAAGGCAGGAGGGCGGTGGCTCGGGTATAAAGCCTTCCCCCTCGACGGCTCCCTGCTCAGCTCAAGGCTCCTAAGGAGGCTCTTGGTGAGCATGTCCTTCCTTCATCTGGAAGAGCCGAGTTGCATCCTCTGGGCATGACACTCAGTTCCAGTGAGAAACTCAAGTGCGAGGCCCGGGCCAGAAAGGAGCCGGGCCGTGGCCTGGGCCACGGGGGAGGAGGAGCTGCCCGGGTCTCCAGGTTGAAATCTGTGGACGTTTAGGTCTCCCCACCACGTGGAGAGAGAGCTGGCCCCGCGGCCTGGCTTTGGTGAGGAAGCCCACGGCCTGGGCGCAGCGGGACACGGGGATGGACAGAGGGCGATCCCTCCAGGAGGAGAGGGACCTGGGACAGAGGCCGAGAGCGGCCACGTGGCTCTGCTCGGCCTCGGGGTGCCGCCTCCTCTCCCTTTGAGAACACGGGACCTGCTCGAGCAGCGTCTTTTTAACTTGGTCACTTCTGTAAAGACTTCATCCTCAAAGCCCCGTGCGTTCCGAGGGACCAGGAGCTGGGACTCAACGGTGTGGGAAGGGAGCAGATTCTGCCCACAGCAGGCCGCTGTCCTCCTGGGTGCGTGCGTGATGCAGGCTCCGTGCGGTCTCAGAAACCCCCTCCTGCCTCCTGCTTCTCTCCTGCCTCGGCGTGCCAGAGAGAGACGCCGAGAACTTGGAGGAGCTTCTTCCCACCAGCACCGTGAACCATTCAGAAAACACACAGAAATAATCAGAGGTCTCCTTCAAAAGTGGTTTAATACGCTTCCTAAAATGGCTGAAGTGGAAAAAAAAGAGAGAGAGAGAGGGAGAGAGAGAAGGTATAGCTAAATGGTTAGATACTAGATTATATATATTTTTCAAATATATTTTATTGATTTTTTACAGAGAGGAAGGGAGAGAGATAGAGAGCCAGAAACATCGATGAGAGAGAAACATCGACCAGCTGCCTCTTGCACGCCCCCCACCGGGGGTGTGCCCGCAACCAATGTACATGCCCTTGACCGGAATCGAACCTGGGACCTTTCAGTTCGCAGACTGACGCTCTACCACTGAGCCAAACCGGCTTCGGCGATATTATATTACTCAGGAAATCCCTGTGGAAGTCAGCTTGCCTTGTTGGGGGGTAATGACTGTTCCAAAATGACCTGCCTTTCCCAGGAAAGATGACAATTCCTGTATGAAGTGCTTTCCTCTTCGCCCGGAGCGCTCCACGTGGAGCCTCCCGGTCCGTCTTAGCTGACCGCAGCCTCGGCTCTGGGTGCAGCGGGGACACGAAGGAACCCGCGTCAGGAACCCCACTGACTGTCCCTCGTGCTCCCGGAGCGCGTGCCTGCCCCTTCAGGCCTCCCCACGGCGCCCTCACCTTGTCACAGGCCTTGGGTGTGCTCTCGCCCGCTGCCCCTCATCTGCGAGGCTTTTTTGTGCTCACACTTTTTAAAAATATATATTTTTTATTGATTTTTTTACAGAGAGGAAGAGAGAGGGATAGAGAGTTAGAAACATCGATGAGAAACATCCATCAGCTGCCTCCTGCACACCTCCTACTGGGGATGTGCCCGCAACCAAGGTCCATGCCCTTGATGGGAATCAAACCCGGGAACTTTCAGTCCGCAGGCCTACGTTCTATCCACTGAGCCACACTGGCCTTGGCTGTGCTTACGCTTTTGACCTGTGCTCCCCCTCAGCCTCTGTTGAACACTGCAGGATAGCTGAACCGGCAGAACGTGTCCCACTCACGTGGTCATCATCTCGTGCGTGGGAAGTGAGCTCATCTCTGTCTGTATTTTCGTCTAGAATGTGGCCGATCAGATTGCATTTCAAGCCGCCGGCGGATTAACAGCCCTCGAACACATTCTGCAAGGAGTGCTCCCCGCCGCCAACGTGAACACGGTTTCCCGAATCCCTCCTAAGTGAGTACAGCCTTCCACTCTGCCTCCCACGTCCCACTGGTGAGTCCCTGCCGCCCCGGGGTTCCCGTGGGGGAGACCACAGGCACGGGAGGGTGTTCCGGCTTGGAGTAAGGTGGCCAGGTGACCAGATTTTAACATTGGTAAAGCAGGACACCATTGACGGGGGGTGGGGGGGGAGGTTTGATTAAAAATTTGGTCTATATGGAGCAACAAAAATTTTTATAGAACGCAAAAAACAGTATTGTAATATGTTTTTTTAAATTTCAACGTAAGCACAATTTACAAATATAATAAAAAAAAATTACATATAGTGTTATTTTATTCTTTGGCATATTTCTCATTTGAGTGAATTCTTTTTAGTAGACTGCTGTCGTTGTTTAAAAGGTCATGAAATTTTTCACAAGAATTTGTTAAATTATATTTCACACATAAAATGGCTTTCAAAGACTCAACACTTAATTGTAATGTAAGTCGTGTCACTTTCAAGGCCGGCGCTAGACTTTTTGCCGCCACTATAAAATATAAATAATACGAGTACTGTCTGCTAAATTCGAGAAAATTTATGTATTTATGAAATAAATAAATACATTACTTACCTAAATTATCTGAATAGCTGATTTGTAATGACATCACTTGTTTAGCTTACTAGCATGCAGTACGATGTGTATCGTCTGAGAGACGGTTACAAAATGTTTTCGTCGTTGCGAACTTCGATAAGCAGTTCTTGATAATCAGTTCTTAACAATTATTTGTTATTGTCAAAGTTTAACATTAAAAATTTAACAAAAATAATATAAAACTCATATCCTGGCTAAATAGCCACATGGCTGCCAAAAACAATATTCCCTTCCCGTTCTCCCGCCGTTCCCTGGCTTGTGGTGCATTCTTTCCAAAAATCGGGACTTTTTTAAAACACCTCGGGACGAGGGACAAATTGTTAAAAATCGGGACATCTGGTCACCTTACCTTAGGGGAGAAGCAGAGGGGCTTGCCTTCTCTGTGGAGTGCAGATGGAGCCTGAAGCCTACAACGGAATCTCTGGGTCTGCCACCTGCTAGCCCTCCATCAAGAAGAATTGATGAGCTCTGGGCAGCTGTAATTGCTCACAGAAATGGAGCCAAAGTGAGGAGCAGTGAGAGAAGGCTAGCTCCCCACGCTGCTTACTGAGCGAGGTGTGAGCACGTTAGCGAAGCCGGAGGGAGGCAGGCCACGGCCTCGCCCCCAGGAAGACCGTCGGAGGCCAGGCTGCTGGCATCCAGAGTCCCCACCAGGTGGCTCCGACAGTCGCTCGGACCCGGGCGCAGTTGGGTCTTCAATAAGGTGACCAGCCGGGAAAAAAATGCCGCGGGACAAATTGTTAAAAATCGGGACTGTCCCGCCAAAAGTGGGACGGCTGGTCACCTTAGTCTTTAACTGCAAAGTGCTCTGGGCCCTCTAGTTCCTGCACCCTCTGTCCCCCACACCCCTCGGGTCCCTGGGAGCTGGGCCTCAGAAGCTGGCATTCCTGAGTGGCAGCACGCACGACTTAATGGGCATTGACAGATTTCAGTGAGAAGTTTCCATACTTATTTATATCACTGAGAAAACTTTTGTTTTTTTTAAATACATTTTATTGATTTCTTAGAGAGGAAGGGAGAGGGATAGAGAGTTAGAAACATCGATGAGAGAGAGTCATCGATCAGCTGCCTCTTGCACCACCCCTACTGGGGATGTGCCCGCAACCAAGGTCCATGCCCTTGACCGGGATCGAACCCGGGACCTTTCAGTCCGCAGGCAGACGCTCTATCCACTGAGCCAAACCGGTCTTGGCTGAGAAAACTTTTAAATATTTAGTTAGCCCAACAGAAGTGTCCATGGGATAAAACGAAACAAAAAATTCCCAAAACATGTTATCTTTTTTCTTGAGGGACATTTTGGTAAAATAGAAATAGCACCAGCTCTAGCGTCAGACCAAGCTGGGCTCCGGTTCCCACTGGGAGACTGTGGGCGGGTGTCCCCTCCCGTGGGCACACGGCTGGCTGTGCCCCTGGCATTCGGCTTGCGGGGCTTCGGAATGCTGTCAGTCCTTGGGATCTGTGACGTGCACTGAAGAGGATAGTGATAGCCGAAACCGGTGTGGCTCAATGGATAGAGCGTCGGCCTGCAGACTGAAGGGTCCCGGATTCGATTCCGGTCAAGGGCATGGGCTTTGGTTGCGGGCACATCCCCAGTGGAGGGTGTGCAAGGGGCAGCTGATCGATGACTCTCATCAATGTTTCTAACTCTCTATATCTCTCGCTTCCTGTAAAAAAATCAATAAAATATATTTTTTTAAAAATACTGTTTGCCAACCAATTAGCCATCGTGAGTGATAGATGCTCTGCCCATTTGGCTTATTGCGGCGTTTGGTTCACGTCTCGGAAGGCCGCACAGAGATGGTCACAGGTGACAGCTGCGGCACCACTAACGTGATTAAAGCGAAGAAGCGCCTTGTGTCGCCTCTAACCTGCGGGTCAGCGCTGCGAGCCCCCGGGGCTCCCCCGGAGCGGGCGCGCCCATGCGGCTCACATGTACGCGTCAGGGCCTGCCTGACACCCGGCGAAGGCCGTGACTGCCTCGTCCTGAGACAAAGCAGAGGTCAATGCTAGTTTCAGAGCAATGTTTTCACTTTATGCTCCCCTGCATTTTTAAGTCCGTTGTTATTGTAATCTCTGAAACATAGCATTTCAAGGGGAGGTTAATTTTAGGAAGTGCAGGAAGGCTAATGAGGCTGGTGTTTAGAATATACAGGGTTTTCTTTTCTTTTTTTCTTTTTAAAAAAATATATTTTATTGATTTTTTACAGAGAGGAAGGGAGAGGGATAGAGAGTTAGAAACATCTATGAGAGAGAAACACCCATCAGCTGCCTCCTGCACACCCCCCACTGGGGATGTGCCCGCAATCAAGGTACGTGCTCGCAACCAAGGTACGTGCCCTTGACGGGAATCGAACCCGGGACCTTTCAGTCCGCAAGCTGACGCTCTATCCACTGAGCCAAACCGGTTTTGGTTCATAATGTTCTTAATGTGGGGAATCGGGTTAGAGCTCGGCCTCATGCCAAAGTAGATTCTAAAGGATTTGATAGTGAATTATGAAACCATAAAATGATCACTCGTGGTGATAAAATTTAAGAAAAAATAAGTACAAATGGCTGGCTACAGACGTATCATAATGAAGAAGTTTTGAAAGGACAAAGGGAAGGGAAAGAAAAAATGAAATTCTAAAGAAAAAATTTGTGTAGCTTTCATGCATAAAAATACCTGGAAAATGACATAAGCAAAATGACAGGCATTCGGTAAACTGGAGGAAATATTCCGAACATGTATGAACCCTTTGTTATAGTTATAAGGAGGGAATTCTCATAAATCATTAAGAAAAAGATCAAGCCGAAACCGGTTTGGCTCAGTGGTAGAGCGTCGGTCTTCGGACTGAAAGGTCCCAGGTTCTATTCCGGTCAAGGGCATGTACCTTGGTTGCGGGCACATCCCCTGTGGGGGGTGTGCAGGAAGCAGCTGGTCAATGTTTCTCTCTCATCGACGTTTCTAGCTCTCTTATCTCTCTCCCTTCCTCTCTGTAAAAAATCAATTAAAAAAAATTTTTTTTTTTTTAAAGAAAAAGATCAAAACCTCCAATAAAAATTTTAAATAGAGTTTCAGCAGGTCCTTTTTCTGGGTGTGACTCAAAGACACTTAGATCCCAGACTTCCCAGGCGTTACCTGACCTCAGGTTATGAGGATTGTTAAGACACTATTCTAAGGTGACCAGATGTCCCGCTTTTGGCGGGACAGTCCCGATTCTTAACAATTTGTCCCGCATCCAGCGGCGTTTTTAAAAAGTCCCGCTTTTAAAAATTGGGACTGCCCTGCCAAAAGCGGGACGTCTGGTCACCTTACACTGTTCACACACACGGGTGGCGTGTTCCTTTGTCTCCTGTGGGTAAGGGATCAGTCAGGCCTGTGGCAGGTGCCAATGAACACCAGGCTTCTGGCGTAAGTTGCAGCCTTTCACACGTGGTGGGGGGCTCGCCCCTCTACTTGCTTGTTTCCAGAGAATCCCGTCCCATGCCTGTGGCTTTGTACCATTCGTTTTATGTGTTTTAATCGTTGAGAGAAGTGCCGCTGAGGTTTCACGCGAGATGTGTTCCCCTCCCGGTAGGTCTCTCTGCAATGCAATCAATGTTTACTGCCTCACCTGCAGCAACTGCCCGGAAAACTGCGCCGACGTGCTTTATAGCAACAAGATCACCTTCCTGGTGGACCTCCTGACGCACCAGCTGACGGTACGTCACGCAGCCGCTGTGGGTTAGAAGTGGTTAAGGTTTGAGAGGATGCGTTCCCTTGGAGAAAAGGAAAGGAATTCGCTCACTCTCCAAAGGAGAAATAGAGCAGAGGTGCCTGGGAGAGTGAAACGGGGGTCAGCAGAGAAGCCGTTGCTTGAAAGTCTCCTGGTGGATTCCCCTCAGCTCACAGGGAGTGATAGTATTCTTGCAACCCTTGCCAAGACATATGTTTACTGGTTAGAGGGAGGCTCTGGAGCACGCTGGCCTCAAAGCCAAACTTGTGAAGCCCCAGGATAAGGTGACTGGACGTCCCGCTTTTGGCGGGACAGTCCCGATTTTTAACAATGTGTTCCTCGGGACGCAGGACACATTGTTAAAAATCGGGACTGTCCCGCCAAAAGCGGGATGTCCAGTCACCTTACCCCAAAAGTGAGTGCAGGGAAGGGAGAGAGCAGGGAGGGCCTCCAGCCTCTTGCCAGCTCAGTCCGAAGGGTCCGTGTGAAAAGGAATATTTGACAGCCATTCACTTTTATTTTCTGAAGCAAGAGATGCCTGTCAGTTTTACTGTTGACATGGGAACAAGCAGCCGATTGTAACCGTAAGCTTGACTCCAGTTCACAGATGTGGAAACAGGTAAGCCCGGTGTGCTGGTCCAAGGTTTATGTCTCCAGAACACAGCCCGGGCCAGAAATTTCCTGGGGAGGTTTCTGAGTCCCTGAGGTCCCAGCACACACGGCGCTCCCGCTGAGTGACAGCAGGCGATGTATTTGTTCCTCAGGACCGGCGGGCTGGGCTCAGCACGCAGTTGTAAGAGCTCTTTCCGAGTGGCGTGTCTTTCGCTCTCCTTCCTCCCCGTCTGGTTAATTTCTGCACATTCTGCAGGCCTGCCCGGAACACAATGGCCCCTTCTTCCTGAAACCTTCCCCACCTAACTGCCTTCCCCAGGCCCAGCCTCGGCTTCCTTACATACGCCTCGGCTTACGTCTTCCGTAGAATTAATCATGTTGTGGGGTCGGACCCTGGGTTCAAAATAAGACCACCAGAGGCTGATAATTTATTTAAAAAAGCAAACAAGCCGGGACCGGTTTAGCTCAGTGAATAGAGCGTCGGCTTGGGGACTGAAGGGACCCGGGTTCGATTCCGGTCAAGGGCATGTACCTTGGTTGCGGGCATATCCCCGGTGGGGGGTGTGCAGGAGGCGACATCGATGTTTCTAACTCTCTCTCTCTCTCTCTCCCTTCCTCTCTGTACAAAATCAATAAAAAAAATAAAAAATAAAAAAAATAAAAAAGCAAACAAGAATTTATTGAACTGGCCAGGGCAGCCACAAGAGTACCACACGCAGGCGGACCCTACACGACTGCCCCGGGTTAGGGCATTTTTAAAGGTTCTGAGAAGGAAAACCCCCATTCTGCAACAAACTGTTGTTTGGAATTTTCTGCTGTTCTTCCTAGATAAAATTTTGCTTTCTAGTTTGCTTTAGCCAGTTTGAAGAATGATGAAGATAAACTTAGCTGTCTGACCTTGCAGGCCAGAGACCAGATATGCCCACAATCTCAATACCATGCCAGGTGCATTTTTTTTTTTTAATTGGATAAAACAGCATTGTTTTTCAAGGCCAGCATTGAGATAACCACTAAGTGCACATAGGGCTGGCTCTTTAATAAAAAATAAAAAAAAGAAATTCTGCCTGTAACCTTACTTAGAATTTGAATTCATCCTATTTCAAATCACATTGAATTGTAACAACCCATTTACTTGTCCGTCTCCCCTACTGGCCATAAAATCAGCAAGGACTTACCCTGTTTCCCCGAAAATAAGACAGTGTCTTATATTAGTTTTTTCTCCCAAAGTTGCTCTAGGTCTTATTTTCAGGGGATGTCTTATCTTTCCATGCCCTAGGTCTTATTTTCGGAGGATGTCTTATTTCCGGGGAAACACGGTAGTACTGTCACCAGGGCCCTAACAAGGGGCCTGTAGATAGATTCAGTACATCGGTGATGAACACATGTGTGAGTCAATGGATCCTCACATGTCTCTGCTGAAACTCAGAAAGCGCGTGATGACGCCATGTACGCAGGCATCCAGACAGTGAGACGTAGAACTGTTTGTTGCACACACAGCAATGGCTATTTGTCGTGCTGACACAGATTCATCACTTGAGGCTAAATTGTGTACGGTTTTATCTATAAAAGAAGGCATTGAGCCGTAACTGGTTTGGCTCAGTGGATAGAGCATCGGCCTGCAGACTGAAAGGTCCCAGGTTCGATTCCGGTCAAGGGCATGTACCCTGGTTGCGGGCACATCCCCAGTAGGGGGTGTGCAGGAGGCAGCTGATCAATGTTTCTAATTCTCTCTCTCTCTCTTCCTCTCTGTAAAAAAAAAAAATCAATAATATATATATTTATTTATTTTATTTTTTTTATTTTTTTTAAAGAAGGCATTGAAATATAGGCAAGACATTTTGGCACAAAATTCTATCAGAAATAGTTAAAAAGCAGGGACCAGGGGGAACGACTTAGTGTTGCATGGCCTTATATTCCAGGCATTTTCATAGATATTGCCTCCTTTAATTTTTAAAACATCAAGTCAGTGTTATTATCCCATTTTACAGATGAGGAAACTTGAGTCCCAGAGGGGTTGGCTTGCAAAGGTCTGCCCAGTTAGTAAATCACAGAGCCGAGAGGCAGTCCTAGGTCTCCAAACCCAGATTAAGGGGCATCCTACACAATAACTGATCGGTACTTTTCAAAAGTGTCAATGTCTTGAAAGACAAGGAGAGATCAGAGAACTAGCACAGATTGGAGGAGATTTAAAAGATCTGACAGTTACATATAATGTGGGATTTTTAGACCAGAAAAAAAGACAAGAGTGAAAAGGTTGGAAAATTCAAATAAGATTTACAGAATTGGCTCAGTATTTAAAGAAAGACATGTCTCCAACCACCTAACTGTACACTTAAGGAGCCAGTAAATACGGAAAGACAAACGAAGCTCAGAGATTGCATACGGGTGGAAGTGATGACAATTAGAGAAAAGGGCCTGCCAGCGGAGGCGGGCTCTCCGGGTCCATTTTCCTGTGTCCCGTCTGGCGCCGTGCGGCCCTTGTGGGGACGCAGCTCGCTTGCCCAGGAGGCCTCGATGATGGGGAACAGCATGTCGTCGCCTTAGGGCAGTGTTTCCCAAACGTTTGACATATGTGTACCCCTTCTATAATTTTTGTAACGCTGAGTACCCCCCCGTACTCAGGAGAACGTAGAATTAGGCGCAGCTAAGCTCGGGGCAGTGCGTATCCCCACCAAACTCTTCCCGCACCCCTGGGGGTACGCGTACCACACTTTGGGGAACACTGCCTTAGGGGAAGCTGGCAGCTGTGCCCAGGAATCAGCCAGTATACTCACACAGCTGAGGATTTGACCGCAACACCAGCAGCCTGTGCGGGAACCGCCTCTCTGAAGGAGACCTCCTGTTCCTGCCGTAACATGGCAGAGAAGCTTTCTCACACATGAATGTGAACTGCAGGTGGTGGCCCTGGGCATGCTCGAACACGGAAACCAGTTTCAGGACGCGCTTGACAAAATGACGGCGAGAGGACCGCCAAGCACGGGTGTCAGTGGGACCGTTACCGGCGGGCCAGCGCCACCCGCAGGCCTCATCGGGAAGGGAAATGGCTGCCCCTGGCTCCTCAGTGTTATTTAAAACAGGCAGGCATTTTGGCAGAAGTGTTTGCATGGCATTTTTTCGGGGGTGCCGAAACCGGTTTGGCTCAGTGGATAGAGCGCCGGCCTGCTGACTGAAAGGACCCAAGTTCTATTCCGGTCAAGGGCATGTACCTTGGTTGCGGGCACATCCCCAGTAGGGGGTGTGCAAGAGGCAGCTGATCGATGATTCTCTCTCATCGATGTTTCTAACTCTCTGTCACTCTCTCTTCCTCTCTGTAAAAAATCAATAAAATACATTTTTTTTTAAAAGAAAGAAAAAAAAAGTGGGGGTGTCTAATATGTGAACATCTTCACGAAAACATTGTTAAAGTAATGAACAATAAAGCACTGTGGAAACCGCAAAAAGTAAAACTAGAGTAAGGTGACCAGACCTCCCGCTTTTGGCGGGCCAGTCCCGATTTTTAACAGTTTGTCCCGCGTCTTAAAAATCGGGATGTCTAGTCACCTTAAACTAGAGAAAACTAGCATAACAACAGACTAATAGGCCCACAGAACAGGAAAAGCTTGATGCCACGCACAAGGAGGCCACGCCCTCATCACGCACCATCCCCATGACGTCAAGTCGGAGAGGACTAAAGACGTGAATCCTGAAAGAAAATGAGGAAAACGCTCCATGCGTTGGTTCTGACAGTGGCGTTTTTGGATCTGACACCAGAAGCATAAGCGACAAAGCAAACAAACAGACCAGTGGGACCACGTCGAACTAAAAGGCTCTGACAGCAAAGGAGACTATCCGCGAAGTGAGAAGGCACCTAAGAAATGAGGGGAGACCGGTCGGGGGTTCATTTCCATCAGCCAAAAAGCATCCCTGCAGAACGGTTGTTAGTTACAGAGCGAGGACGTTTGTGGTGGGAAAACGGTTCACACCACCTCGTCTACCTGTCTTTATGATTCCGTGATATGAAATGCGAGAAAATGCAACATGACCTACAATGCTACAGAGCAGATGAGGGAGGCCCTGGGGATGGAGAGCATTGACTGGGAAGGAGCACAGGGAGCTCCTGGGGCGATGGGAAGATTCTGTTTCTTGGCTATGATGGTTTTTATGCAGGTCCATTCCCTTCGTCAAAATGTATTAATGTGTACACTTGCAGTACATTTATTTTTAAAATACGCTTTTGCAAATGTGGCTAAATGACATCAACAAACGAATCTGTGAAAGAGTGCGTTCATTGTATACCATCCCTTGGCTTTTCTGGCAGCTGGCATGTTTGAAGAGAAGAGGTGTGGCCGAAACCGGTTTGGCTCAGTAGATAGAGCGTCGGCCTGCAGACTGAAGGGTCCCAGGTTCGATTCCAGTCAAGGACATGAACCTTGGTTGCAGGCACATCCCCAGTAGGGGGTGTGCAAGAGGCAGCTGATCGATGATTCTCTCTCGTTGATGTTTCTAAGTCTCTATCCCTCTCTCTCCCTCTCTGTAAAAAAATCAATAAAATATATTTTTTTTAAAGGAGAGAGAGAGAGGGAAGAGGTGTGTAGAGGCTTCGGTGTGGTGGAATAGGGAGAACCCCAGAGAAGTGGGACGGGTCACGGGGCCGCCTGGGAAGAGAGTTCAGGGGGAGAACCAGGAGGGGTATAGCCGCTAGAGAGGCGATGGGCAGGGCACAGGGTGGGAGGCCCCGTTGGGTTGTGAGCTTGGGGGCTTGTACTGCGCCAGAGGAAACCCCAGCGGAAGAATCTGATTCAGCAATGTGGCAAAGACATTTGAAACCATTGTGACTGCTAAGCATGTGCCATAAAGTTTGCAAAAATTATAATATATTATTCAGGACTTCGGCCACATAAAATATATAAGCAGACTGGAAGGCATACTAAATATGTTTAAAAGGATAGCGACATTTGGGATAAAATATTATATCCTCTTTAGTATTGTTTGTAGAAATTTTACAAAGACAATATTGAAAACTTACTAGCCATTCCCAATCAGGTTTCTTTGATACTTCCAAGCCCTGGAGGCCATCCTGGTTAATATCCGTCACGTAAATAAATAAAAATTTTAAAATTTTAAAAATTAAAAATAAGTTTAAAAAAAACAGTGGCCACAGTGCAGGCTGTGTCCGCGGTCAGGACCTCTGCGCGTCCTTCCTTCCCCCCTGAACTCTGAGCATCTCGGCAGGAGCTTTCTAAACAGCCAGTCTCGCTGGCTCTCCGTGAACTTAACTCCTCTTCTGACTGTTGCAAACATGCCGTCCAGCTAAGAACCAGCAGACCCGACCTCACAGGGCTAAAACTCCGTTGGGTAGAATTACCCCTGACTACCAAGGTAATTTTCTCTCTCATGGCATCGTGTTACCGAGGATGGATTTATACCGCTAATAAAAGCATCTTTCCGCATTGCAAAAAGGACTTCAGAATGTTCCTGAAACCACTTTGGCGGTAGGAGGCAGTGGGGGGGGGGGGGGGGGGGCACGGGGAGAATGTGAGCTTGTCTTTTAAAAGCCGTGCTGACTTTAATTTAATTTTGCTAAAACACTTTGCCTCGGGGGCCTGGTCCCATAAATATTGGGTTTCTCCTCGGAATGGGTTTGGAATAAGTGCGCAGCCCTTCAATTCCGATGGCTCCTTTGGATCACTGTTCCCTTCGGCAGAAGATGGAGAAATAAAAAAGATGGAAAGGGAAGATTGCGTGATAAGAACACATACACACGCGAAACCAAGTTGTGGTTTGCTGGCACACTGAGGGTAAGACAGTGACGGTACCAGTGTGCTCTGCGTAAATCTGCGAAGGGAATCCCTTTGTCCGCAGACAGAGGCTGTGGTGCTGCATTCTGCCCGAGGCGGGTCCCAGAAGCCCATGCTCAGAGCTGTGTTTCCCCCAGGCCTGAGCTTAGCCGCAGGGCCTGCTGGGAAGGGCACAGGCAGGCCCTCCGCAGACCACCCACCCGGAGGGGATGTGCTCCAGACTCAGGGAGGCCAGGTGTGCAATAGGCCGGGGCCTGGGCTGCGGGGAGGAGGGGGCTTGCACGCCTTCCCCAAAGGCCCCTCCTGGCCGAAACCGGTGTGGCTCAGTGGATAGAGCGTCGGTCTGCAGACTGAGGGGTCCTGGGTTCGATTCCTGTCAAGGGCATGTACCTTGGTTGTGGGCACATCCCCAGTAGGAGGCGTGCAAGAGGCAGTTGATCCGTGATCCTCTTTCGTCGATGGTTCTGACTCTGTCCCTCTCCCTTCCTCTCTGTAAAAAAATCAATAAATATATATATGTATATATATATATATATATTTTTTTTTTTTTTTTTTTTTTAAGGCCCCTCCTGGCAGCTGGGTGGCCGGAAGTGCAAACTCAAGCACTAGTCTGTGCGCACACAGAGCTGGGTTGCGTGTCACCGTTCAGTGTCCCACAAGCACGGGGTTCTCACCCCCTGCAGGTGACCCCGATACCAGCTGGGCAGAGACCCTGCACAGGGCAAAACCTTCTCCTTAAGGTTCCTCATCTCAAATCTCGTTTTGAAGATTAGAAAGGACTTTTAGCCAGAACCGGTGTGGCTCAGTGGATAGAGCATTGGCCTGCAAACTGAAGCGTCCCGACTTTGATTTCGGTCAAGGGCATGTACCTTGGTTGCGGGCACATCCCCAGTCGGGGGTGTGCAGGAGGCAGCTGGTCGATGTTTCTGACTCTCTGTCCCTCTCTTCCTCATAAAATATTTTTTTTTTTAAAGAAAGAAAGGACTTTTAGTTTCACTAAAGACAAGCTCCTCCTAGAACAAATTCAGCTACTTTTGAAATTCTTTCCTGGAGGAAATAAGCAAAAGAAAACTCCATTTTCAGCGGTAAGAATCAACACTAAATGAGTAAATCAGGAAAAAAGGAAAAAAGTGTGGAAAGCCAGGATGATGTGATTGAGTTGAGGGTGAGACTCACTTAGACGGTTGGGAACAGGAGTCATGATGAGAAGGAAAGGACGGCCCGGCCCAGGCCCCGGCTCACCCAGACCTGAGCAGCCTGAGGCCGCAAGGGCCTTGTCTGACTGCCAGGTTGTCAGAGAAGCTTTTCGATCTGTTTTTATGTGAAACAGCCAAAATGGTGTTTATAAAACAGTGAGTTAGCCCTTCCCGGTGTGGCTCAGTGGATAGAGCATCGGCCTGCGGGACTGACAAGTCCCGGGTTCGATTCCAGTCAAGGGCACGTACCTCAGTAGCAGGCTCCTCCCCAACCTGAGGCCTGGTCAGGACGTGTGCAGGAGGCAACCCATCCATGGCTTTTTCTCACATCGGTATTTCTCCCAGTCTTTCCCTCTCCCTCCACTTTCTCTAAAAATCAATGGAAAAAATACCCTCAAGTGATGATTTAAAAAAAAAAAAAAAAAAAAAGCTATCAGTTATGGACAGAGAATATGAGTATAAAAATATGTCTGATTTGGCCTGGCCAGTGTCCACAGTGGTTAGAGCACTTGGCTGTGCACCAGAGGGTCTTGCGTTGGATTCCTAGTCGAGGGCACGTGTACCCAGGTTGCAGGTTCAATCCTCACCCCCAGCTGGGGGGTGTGGGGGAGGCAGCCAATCAGTGTGTCTCTCGTATATCAATGTTTTTCCTCTTTGTCTCCTCCATTCCCACTCTCTCTAAAAAAATCAATGGAAAAAATATCCTCACTCCGTAGGTGAGGATTAACATATATATTTATACTCGATTTACTTTACATTGATCTTATTTGGAGAGGGCAGATAAAGAAGTGACATTTACAATCTATCTATATAAAAGGCTAATAATGTGCTAAGTGTCCGACCGCCCAACTGGTCACTATGAGATGCACCGACCACCAGGGGGCAGACACTCAACACAGGAGCTGCAGCTTGGCAGCAGTAGTTCTCGCATGACACACCCCGAAACCAGAGAGCGGGGGAGCCCAATTCCTCACGGGGCCGTGGGTTATATATTGTTTCTGGGGCGCTGTCTCCCCGAATCTGGGTTACTGCACACTTATGTTTGCATTCCACAACCTGGACGACAGCAACTTTGCAGAGTGCCCTCTTGTACTGCGGGACCCCTTGGGGATGTCAGAGAGCCAGTTTGGGCCTGGTCCCCCCAGGGCAGGCTGAGGGACCCCACTCACTCCACAGGCGCCCCTCAAGCCATGGGTGTGGCCGGCCAGGAAGGGGCCACAAGAGGTTGGCTCCAGGGTGTTTCCAACCCCTTGTCACCCAGTCCCACCCACCCTCTACCTTCCAATTACCTACCTTTCAGTGTGCAGAATCCGCGCACCAGGACACTAGTGTCCAAATAATACGTATATTTCACCCAGAATTATCCCAGCAAACCTAAATATAATATTTTCTTTTTTTTTTTAATACATTTTATTGATTTTGTACAGAGAGGAAGGGAGAGAGATAGAGAGCCAGAAACATCGATGAGAGAGAGTCATCAATCAGCTGCCTCCTGCACACCCCCCACCAGGGACATGCCCGCAACCAAGGTACATGCCCTTGATCGAATCGAACCCGGGACCCCTCGGTCCCCAAGCCGACACTCTATCCATTGAGCCAAACCAGTCTCGGCTAAATATAATATTTTCTTGTCCTTCAACCAAGAATACCTTTTTTTTTTTTTTTTTTTTTTTTTTTAGTGGAAGAGACATCAGAAAGGTAGTGTTTGACCTGTGACTAATTTTCACGTCCCTCCGCAACCTGTGCTCTGACTGGGAATCGAACCATGACCTCTTGGTTGATAGGTCTACGGTCAACCACCTAGCCACCGCGGCCCAGCTCTTCTTGATACTTGATGTTCTCATTTTGAGCATAAGCAGTGACACTGATTTGTAGTTAATAACTTCAGAGGAGCGTAAGGCAAGTGTGTCTAAATAATAAGGGTAACGTGAGTGTCACATATGGTGCCGTTAGTTACAGAGATCTGAATATGACCCAGTGTGTTAAGAAAAACTATTTTGCCATTTTGTCATAAGACCTATAAATATCATCCTAATAGAGGAATTTAGCTTTGATGCTGCTGTCAGTTTACCAATTGGCTTATTTTTTATTTCATACATATTTTAATATAATTTATTCAAATTAATAAGTAATATTTATTGAACACATGAGCTAAACATTTACGAGTGCTAGTTCGTCTCATCCTCACAGAAACCCTGTGATGTAGGTACTGTTGTTACTCCTGTTTTGTTTTGTTTTTTTGGGTTTTTTGTTGTTGTTTTGTTTGTTTTTTAATATATTTTATTGATTTTGTACAGAGTGGAAGGGAGAGAGATAGAGAGTTAGAAACATCGACGAGAGAGAGACATCGATCAGCTGCCTCTTGCACACCCCCTACTGGGGATGTGCCCGCAACCAAGGTACATGCCCTTGACCGGAATCGAACCCGGGACCCTTTAGTCCGCAGAGGCCAATGCTGTATCCACTGAGCCAAACCGATTTCGGCTTGTTACCCCTGTTTTACAAATGAAAAAAACTGAAGATTGGAGGTAGATCTTCTCAAAGTCAAGCAGCTAGCGACGGCAAAGTTGAGATTTGAATTCAGCAATCTTACTTCACAACCAACATTCGCACATTCAGATAGCCAAGTTTAGAATTTCAAAATTATTTATGATTCCAACCGAAACCAGTTTGGCTCAGTGGTAGAGCATCGGTCTGCGGACTGAAAGGTCCCAGGTTCGATTCCGGTCAGGGGCATATACGTTGGTTGCGGGCACATCCCCGGTAGGGGGTGTGCAAGAGGCAGCTGGTCAGAGTTTCTCTCTCATTGGGGGTGTGCAAGAGGCAGCTGGTCGGTGTTTCTCTCTCATCGACGTTTCTTGCTCTCTATCTCTCTCCCTTCCTCTCTGTAAAAAAAAAAAACAACAATAAAAATATATATTTTTTAATTATTTATGATTCCAGAAATTTTTCACATCATCTCTGTCCATTTTTGATGATTCTATTGAAACATAATGACTGTATTTATTTCCTTCTAGGTCTATGTCCCAGATGAAAATAATGCTACTCTGGGAAGAAATACAAACAAGCAAGTGTGTGAAGGCTTGACAGCTGGTCTTCTCAAAGTCAGCTCTGTGGTGTTTGGCTGCCTGCTTGCCAACCGACCAGTGGGAAACAGCCGACCAGCCACACCGCAGACCTCGGCGAAAGACACGGAAAACCAGCTCTCCCAAGCCTTCCACAGTCGCATTCAGGACCTCATCAGGTAAAGCTGCGAGATTTTAAACTACCCCCTTCTTTGTTTTAAGAAAAAGTGTAGCTAATTTAAACCTTCGGGCCTGCGTGATGGCAGTGGTTCCCGCAAACCCACCCTCTTGCTCCCGGTAGAGGACACGTGACATTGTGCAGAGAGAAGGAACACGTGTCAAGGGGGGGACTGTAGCAGGTGCTCATCTGTCATTCTTGCTGTTTAGATATTTTTTAAATTTTATTTTATTTTAAATATATTTTGTTGATTTTTTTTTTTTTTTTTTTTTTTTACAGAGAGGAAGGGAGAGAGATAGAGAGTTAGAAATATCGATGAGAGCCGGGACTGGTTTGGCTCAGTGGATAGAGCGTCGGCCTGCAGACTGAAAGGTTCCGGGTTCGATTCCGGTCAAGGGCATGTACCTTGGTTGCGGGCACATCCCCAGTGGGGCGTGTGCAAGAGGCAGCTGGTCGGTGTTTCTCATCGACGTTTCTAACTCTCTGTCCCTCTCAATTCCTCTCTGTGTAAAATCAATAAAATATATTTTTTTTAAAAAGAAAAGAAAAGAAATATCGATGAGAGAGAAACATCAACCAGCTGCCTCCTGCACGCCCCCCACTGGGGATGTGCCCGCAACCAGCGTATGTGCCCTTGACCGGAATCGAACCTGGGACCTTTCAGTCTGCAGGTCGGTTCTCGATCCACTGAGCCAAACCGGTTTTGGCTCTTTAGATATTTTAATGTGTGAATACGTTGTGTCCAAGGTTTTATAACGTTCTTGCTATCAGCTCTTTCCAACAAGGGTTCCTGAGCATCCTCCCATCCCAGGTCACCTCTGTCTGTTATCGGGTGCACATGTGAACAGCCATGTGCAGCACCGGTGTTGTGGGAGGTGTTGGGGGGTCTTTGCAGCCCTGCAGGTGAGGAGGTGCGCAGAAAGAAGGCCCTGTGTGACTCAAAGGTGGAGCAGGTTATCATTACAAGTCCTTCTTTTGTCTTCCAGTAGGTGGCGCTGTCCTCCAGGTTTTTGTTCTCTCACCTGAGCTCCTTGCAGGAAGCAGGCGGGTGTTACTCGGATGTGTGTTGTTTGCTTGCTGTGTGAGCACCAAGCTCCTGCTCGGTCAGGCGGGCCGGGCAGGGAAGGTGAGGGTAACACTTCTCGCCCTTGCAGCTACATGGTGAGCATCGGCCTGATCCACAAGCTGGGCGGCTGCTTCCTGTCCGTGCAAGGCCCCGTGGACGAGAACCCGCGGCTGGCCTCGCTCCTGCAGCACGCCGCCAGCCTCCTGCAGGGAGCCTGCACGCTGTGCTGGGCGCACACCGGCAGGTAGGTGGCTCCGGGGTCCGTCCGGGCCGAACCTGGGAGACTGCTCTGACATCTGGGGAGTTTGGGTCATTTCCTGGGGGGCCAGTGGTCATCTGGGTCCGTATGGTCCTGCTCCGTCCTCCCTGGCTTCCCGTACGAACTGGGGGTCTTAAATGTGACTCGTTGGTGGGAAAGACCGGGGGCGGGGTGGGGCGGGGGGAGAGCCGGATGCAGGGGAGTCAGAGCATCAGCAGCAAAGCCACGCCCCGACAGGCAGGGCCTAAGCCCGGCACAGCCCGGCTCACAGCCACAAGGGGTGTTTGTTCTTCCCTTGGCCCCGTATTCCCCGGGATCCGTGAATAAGGGAAGGACCGTCCAAAGCCAGCAGCTCCCTGAAGTCACACGTGACCCAGGGGGCAGGACTGTCTTCGGGGTTGCCTGGGCCTCTAGATGCCACCCGTGCCCTCTCCTCTGGGGGCCCAGGAACCCCACCCCCACCTCCTGAGAGTGGCCCAGCCTTCCCAGTGGCCATGGGACTTGCCTCCCGGTATGCAGAGGACTTTCAGTAGAATCATTTCCTTACAATTAAATCACAAGCAGCACTGCAAACAAAGTATTTTTTAGGGGTTTTTCAAGAATAAAACTAATTATTGCTCAGCGGTTGAGCGTCGACCTATGAACTAGAACACATGTGTCAAACACAAGGCCCGCGGGCCAAATCCGTCCCGCCAGGCCTTGCAATGTGGCCCGCACCGCGCTGTCATCACTGCACTCCGCTGCGTTTCCATCACAATGACAGTTTATGACTGTTCAGTAAACCATTCGGCCCGTGATTTAGGCTGGATTTTAGATTTTGGCCCCTTCTCTGATTGAGTTCGACACCCCTAAACTAGAAGGTTACAGTTCAATTCCCGGTCAGGGCACAGGCCTGAGTTGTGGGCTCGGGGGGTGTGCAGGAGGCAGCCGATCCATGATTCTCTCTCATCATTGATGTTCCTCTCTCTCCCTCTCCCTTCCTCTCTCTGAAATTAATTTTAAAAAAAAAGAATAAAACTAATTATTGAAACTTCTAAAGTCGACACACTTAAAGAAATATGATCCATCCGTATTCAGTGTACACAGAATGCCACTGACTATCTTCAGAGTACCTTAAGAAATTGAATTGTTTTCTAAAAGGGACCTTCTCGGCATTTCTTGTGCTGAGCCCAGGACCCCTAAGCTCACCCCCACCCCCACCCCCGCCCCCAGTCACATCGCCGTGGAGAGAGGACTGAGGGTCAAGAAGCCCGTGTTCTATCGGGCTGCTCCCGTCCTGAGCCGAGGGCACGCAGGACCGTCTGTGGGTCTGTGACCGGAGAGCGGGCGCCACACACCACACACAGGCTGTGTGCCACCCCCTCGCCCTGTGCCGTCCCTTCCCCTGAGGACCCCCTGACCCTGGCTCTCTGTGTGCTCACACTGTCTCGTCTCGAGGGGGTGGCCGGTGAGGTGCTGAGTGAGCCCCATCCTGTGATCCCTGGGAGGCCGCCGGGAGGCTGACGGGAGGGGGGACGCCCTGGGGACTGGATTGTCCCAGAGGGGCGACAGGACCGTGTTTCTGCTCAGGCGCCCGGCCCTGAGACACGCACCAGTACCCGGGTGGCAGGAGCCTCGCAGTGGCAGGACTGGGGGGAGGGGAAGGGGGCTGCGGAGACGGAGTGAGCGAGAGGGACGTGCCTGGCTTGGACTACGAGGGAGGAGAGGGGCCCTAGGGAGGAATCCAGAATGACTCCAGGGTCTGATTTGAAATTTTTGAGTGGCAGATGGGATAGTCCAAGCTTAGGCAGCGTAAGCGTTTCCCACGCGTCTCCCAGACACGCCTAAGGGTTGCTTATCCACGCAGACCGAAGTTTCAGTGTGAGTTTATATGTAAAACCAGTGTATGTGTGTGTATGTATGTGTGTGCGTGCGTGCAGAGAGAAGTACAATTGTTTCGATGTACTTAATGCAACTGGATTTTTAAATAAATTAGTGATTGATGCTTGGCGGTTTTTAAGATTTCCTAACGCATTTTGCCCAACCTAATTCTCTTCTCCAAACTCAATTACTCAGCAAATTTCGATTAGTAAGCCTTGCCGCAGAAGCAGATGATTCTAGCAAAAAGGGTCCCGGTGGTTCCTGATTTAAATTTCCCAGGAATGTCTTAGCCGTGACCCCGATGCTGTTCCCTCCTCTTTTACTCCCCGGCGTTTTCTGGCGCCACCATTGCCTCTAGTGCTTACGGACCATGCGGTCCTACTTCCCCCTCTTTATGGAAATTATATATATTTTTTTAATATGTTTTATTGATTTTTTTACAGAGAGGAAGGGAGAGGGAGGCAGGGTTAGAAACATCAATGACAGAGAATCATCGATCAGCTGCCTCCTGCACACCCCCACTGGAAATGTACCCGCAACCAAGGTCCATGCCCTTGACCAGAATCGAACCTGGGATCTTTCAGTCCGCAGGCTGACGCTCTATCCACTGAGCCACACTGGTTTCGGCTTCCCCCTCTTTATGGAAATTATATCCTAACTGTGATGCAGCAGCCTGTGGAAAGCACTTGGTCACGTGTGTGACACAGTGTCAGCGAGGTCACAGCCGTGTCCGGAGCGAGTGTGGCTGCGCCTGTGTGGGCTCAGGAGCCACAGCAGGACCCAGGGACGGAGGGGAGCCAGGCCTCCTGGCTGCCGGCCTCCTGGGCGGGCGGGAGGGGGGTGGCGGGCCGCCCCCCAGACAATTAAAGCCCGGAGAGCACAGGCCGCAGTGAACCCGGCTCTGCTGGTGGCCGCCTGGGGGAGGGCAGTTAGCAGGTGGGCCTGAGCCGCTGCCATTGTGCCCTTAATCTCCTCCTCTGCCCGGCTCTCTGAGGCCGCCCGGGTGTCAGAATGTGCTCAGCTAATGCTGCTCAGGGCAAGAGAGAGAGGCTGCTTAGTGTGAACAAGGAGCTTGCATTTAAGTAAAAACGGAAATTGGGCCGAAACCGGTTTGGCTCAGTGGATAGAGCGTCGGTCTGTGGATTTGATTCCGGTCAAGGGTATGGACCTTGGTTGCGGGCACATCCCCAGTGGGGGGTGTGCAAGAGGCAGCTGATCGGTGATTCTCTCATCAATGTTTCTAGCTCTATCTCTCTCCCTTCCTCTCTGTAAAAAATCAATAAAATATATTTAAAAGAAAAAAAAAACACGGAAATTGGGATCTTCTCAAAAAAGGACTGGTTTTGCGTTAGGATTCCTCCAAAATTTTACTAGTGAGTCGTTCGCAAATTACTACCCTTCGTCACTTACACAAAACTCAGCCCTCCATAAGAGGGCCTTCAGAATCGCCTGTCTCTGCCTGCGCCACACGAGCTCTCCCTTCTCGGTGCAAGAGGAGAAAATAGTTTCCAGATCCCAGCAGTGTCACTGCGGCCCCTGGTGCCGGCTCCCGAGCCACCGGCAGGACCAGAAGCCTGAGCAATGTGAGCTGCAGCCCCCACGGCCTGCCCCTTAGTGGGAGGCATTTCCAGACTCAGCGGCAGGGGCTCCCCAGCGAGGGCGGGAGCAGGGGTGCTCGGTGATCGATTAAATCACATGTGTCAAACACAAGGCCCGCGGGCCAAATCCGTCCCGCCAGGCCTTGCAATGTGGCCCGAACAGCGCTGTCATCACTGCACTCCGCTGCATTTCCATCACAATGACAGTTTATGACTGTTCAGTAAACCATTCGGCCCGCGATTTAGGCTGGATTTTAGATTTTGCCCCCTTCTCTGATTGAGTTCGACACCCCTAGATTAAATAGAGAAGTGCAGAGACCAGGATGGCAGGACACAGGCTTTTTTTTGCTTTTTTTTTTTTTTTTAAATATATTTTATTGATTTTTTTATAGAGAGGAAGGGAGGGGAGAGAGAAAGAGAGAGAGCTAGCAACATCGATGAGAGAGAGACGTCAACCAGCTGTCTCCTGCACACCCCACACTAGGGATGTGCCCGCAACCAATGTTCATGCCCTTGACCGGAACTGAACCTGGGACCTTTCATTCCGCAGACCGACGCTCTACCACTGAGCCAAACCGGTTTCGGCAGGACACAGGCTTGATTGGAGGGAAGAGTGCCCCTGCTGGCTACTTCCACAGAGAGTGGAGGGAGTGAGGGAGGGCCGGGGTACAAGCACCTTTAAGGATAGTGGGCGGGGCTTAGGGCACTCAGCACACGCTGATTGGTGGTTAGGGACCTAGGGACCTAGGAATCTGGGGGCTTAGGGTATTTGGCAGGTGCTGATTGGTTCAGAGCTCAGGAATGTCTGGCCGCAGGTGGGGTTTATATCTGTCCATCAACTGGAGGAAGGGGGGGTCCATCTATCACTCGGTCGTGGAGGTTCTAATCAGCTGGTAAAGACTGTTCTGAGTTCTGGAATATTTTCACACAAAAATGTTTGTCATTGCCTGTATTTGTGGTTTTCATCTCCATATCCATCAGCCACGGTAACAAAACGGGTTCTACCCAAGATCACTGGAAACCTGTCGTAAAAAAAGAGGAATGGTTTTAAGTTAGCCCATTCATTCTGTGGGGATCGATGAGCGCCTCTCAAGTGTGTAAGGGTGCTTGAAAACCGTTTGTTCGGGCAAAGGTAAACCGTAACTCCGCCTGCCCGAATTATTCATTCATTCATTAAGTAAATATTTATGTAGCGCTTCTCTGTGCCAAGCCCCGAGCGAGGCGTGGGGAACCCAGAAGTGACTCCGACATCTGTCCTGCCCTCCAGGACCTTGTAAGCTAGAAGGGAAGGCAGTCCATAGGGCGCTGCCATGGTGTGAGGGCCCAACCAGTTAAAGCAGGATCGCTGATGGAAGAGAGAGAGAGAGAGTTAGAAACCTCAATGAGAGAGAATCATCGGTCACCTGCCTCTTGCACATATATTGGGGATGTGCCCACAACCAAGGTCCATGCCCTTGACCGGAATCAAACCTGGGACCTTTCAGTCCGCAGGCTGACGCTCTATCCACTGAGCCACACCGGTTTCGGCCCCTCTACTTTTTAACCATCAGGTGATGCTGCTCCGCTCGCCTGCTTCATGTCCTCCAAGGGCTCCTGTCCCACTCAGAAAACCCCCAACTTCTGATCCCTGTCCTCGTCCGGGCCTCTTCCTCCCCTCCCTCTGCACCTCCTTCCCTGCCTCCTGTGCCTGGGACGCCCCCCGAAGACGTGTGGGTGCAGTCAGCCCCCTCTTTGGCCCAGGGCTTTCCCTTTAAGCCTGAGTATTTTTTGTTTTTTGTTTATTTTTAAATATATATTTTATTGATTTTTTACAGAGAGGAAGGGAGAGAGATAGAGAGCTAGAAACATCGATGAGAATCATCAACCAGCTGCCTCTTGCACACCTCCTACTGGGGATGTGCCCGCAACCAACGTACATGCCCCTGACCGGAATCGAACCTGGGACCTTTCAGTCCACAGACTGACGCTCTACCGCTGAGCCAAACCGGTTTCGGCTAAGCCTGAATGTTTATAATAAAAAAGGTAAAGGGTCTCATTCGTATCAGGCATAAAGTTTTCTTTTAAAAATACATGGAAAACCTAAAAAATCAGATCTGAAATGTTGTATATTACACGCTGAGATTTTCAGAAGAATGTGGCTGAAGATGTTGGGGTGTGTTTCTTTATGATCCATGGTCAGGGTTTCCCTAAATAATGGAATGGGGTAGGGAGAGGGGGACACATTCTGATGACTTTACTGACTTTTTTTTTCTTCTTATTCTTTTGAAAAAAGTCATAGCAGTGAATTCATGTCGTTTGAGAAATTCTTGGAAAGTCTAGGTATGCAGGCACCTTACGTGTTAAAGCCATACTCCTGACTATCTGCATGTGGACGTGCCGACGGTCCCTTTAAAACCAGCGCCAGCAGTGGGGGCGGGGGGGGGGGGGCGCGGGGAGGGCAGCCCTCTCGTTGGCAGCAGCAGGCCTTCAGCAGCGTAATGTCACTCAGCCCAAGGCTTCGGGGAGGAATGTCTCTGCTTGTCACTGGCTCCCGGAGGCCTTCGGTGCTAAACAAACACATACCCCTGGTTGGAACCTTATAGTAAACCCAGACGCATTAGTCCCTGCTCCGTATCCCGTCGGGGTCTGACCCCACCTCTCTGGCGGGGGCAGGGGGAGGGGGGAGGGCGACGGACACACTGACAGCGTGCAAGGTTCTGAGGTGCCCGTGACGAACAGATGCGACTTCTTACCTTTTTGTTTTCACTGAGACCCGTAGCTAGAAAGTGTTTCTCTGCAATGGTGCATGGCTGCATTTCACCTTGTGCTGTTTGACAGTGTCCAGTCGTCCGTCCGAGACTCGGCATCAGGGGAGGGGACACGGAGGGCAAAGAAGAGGGCCTTCTTGGGAGTCCCCTGCACGTGCCACCGGCACATCTGTGTGACCTAGAGCAGGCCACGTGGTCACTGGGTCCCGGAGGTGCCTCCTCGGGGAGCCTTCTGGGTGCCGTCTCCCGGGGGTAGGGGCAGTGAAGGATGGGCAGCCGTGGGCACTAACACTGCAGGTTCGTGGTCCGTCGGTGCTTCTGGGATCTGAGCTGAGGAGTGAGGCGGGTGTGCCCAGCTGGCTTCCCGTTGGCTCCGGGGGTTCATTTCCCAGCACTGGCTCCTGGCTCCCCCACCCCCAAGCCCCCCTCCTGCTCAGCGGACTTCCTTGTCGTTGGCGTGATGCTTATCCAGGCTGCTGGTTCGGGCATCTGGCCCTGCCCTCCTACTTCTGTGTGTGTGTATAAAATTGATTTTTTACAGAGAGGAAGGGGGAGAGAGAGAGAGCTAGAAACATCGATGAGAGAGAGAGATTGGTCAACTGCCTCCTGCACACTCCCCACTGGGGATGTGCCCACAACCAAGGTACATGCCCTTGCCCGGAATCGAACCTGGGACTCTTGAGTCCACAGGCTGAAGCTCTATCCATTGAGCCAAACCAGTTTCGGCCCTTCCTGCTTCTTAATGAGGAAACTGCCCACCACAGGGTCCTGGCACAGCCTGGCTGTGAGGCCTCTGCTGCCCAGAGCTGCTCCCGAGGGTCCCCGTGGTGCGTGCCAAGAAGCCATGCTGGTTTGGTCTGAGCCCCAGCCGTGCTCATGGCCTCTGTCCAGACCCAGAGCCTAAACAGAGGAGGGTCGCCCCGACTCCGGCCTCGGCCCTGGCCGCGGGTGCTCAGTGTCAGCTGCCTCGAGGGTTCTGCTCCCTGTCGCCACCTCGAATGGTGTGCCCTCGGCGCCCGTGACTTCTCCATGCGGCCGGTGAGCGTGCGTGCTCCGTCCCGGAGGCAGAGGTAAGGCCGGCTGTCTCTCCGTCAGGTCGCACGGCATATTCGACAGCAACCGCCAGGACCTCACGGGGCTGACGGCGGCCCTGCAGGCCACGGACCTCGCCGGCGTGCTGCACATGCTGTACTGCATCCTGTTCCACGGCGCCATCGCGGACCCCGGCGCCGCCAGCCCCAAGGAGAGCTACTCCCAGAACACCGTGCAGGTGGCCATCCAGAGCCTGCGCTTCTTCAACAGCTTCGCCGCCCTCGACCTGCCCGCCTTCCAGGTACGGAGCACTGGCTGGCGTCGGTGACCGTCTGCCCGTCATGCCCCGTGTAGACAGGAGGTGAGGGCTCCCGGACGCGGCGTGAGGGATAAGCCGCCATAAAGCGCTCACTCGCCCGTCTGAGGGCTCCACGGAGGGCTCGGCGAGCCAGCACACAGTAGGCCCTCAAGAAACACGGACCAACACGGCCTGCGTTAAGTCACATGCGAGGGAAGTTCAGCGTCCCAGCTGCCAAGCCGTGTGCTGTTGTGTGAGCCTCCTATTTCATTAGGATGTTTTCCCGCTCCCATTTAATTGTATACTAGTAAGGCTGTCAGGATGTCTCGATCCCTCCAGCGCAGAGCGCGGCTCCCCTCGGAATTCATGTTGGCACAGATGGCCCCGAGGTCCCGGACACTGTATATCGTCCGGCCTGACACTTTTTACAATTGAAGGTGGTCTCAGGAAACAAATCAACGTACTGACGAGGCAGTTAATTCTGGCCAAAGAGGAAATATAGGCTCCTTGAAAAATTGGTTTAATTTTTATATTCCAACTTGGCGCCCCCTGACCCGCACTTACCAGCGAAGGTTAAACGGAGGGCGCGGGGTCGCGGCGCGCTGGACGCAGCTAATTAAACGCGGCCGAGCGGGAGGGTGTCACGGCGTGATTTAGAGGGCAGAGCCTCCCGGGCTCCCTGGGGCTGGAAACGCTTTGTCTCCCGGCGGCGACACCGAGACAGGGGCGCTCCCACATCAGCCGTGGTTGTGTGTCACAGGCTGCTCGCCACCCTCCGAGCCGAGCCACCACGCACCGGCCTGCCTCCAGCCGCCTCGACCCATCACAAGCCGCCCCTTCCCCGCAGCCAGCACGGCTTCCCTCGGGGTGGGCCGAGAGCCTTCTCTGCCGGCTCGCTGTCCCCTTTGCCCTCCTGTCACTCTGTCTGTCTGACATGTTTATTAAATAGAAGTCCATGCCATGCAGGCAGCCCCGCTCCCCCAAGTGCCCACCGCCCTGCACGCCTCGGGGCTGGGCCGGGGTTGGGGGTCAGGGGGTGATGGTTGGGTGTTTTACATTCCTCTGGGAGCCTTGGGTTTATAGAGCTGAGTACTTGACTAATGACTAGTTATTTTTTATTTTATTTATTTATTTTTGTTAAATATATTTTATTGATTTTTTCACAGAGAGGAAGAGAGAGGGATAGAGAGTTAGAAACATCGATGAGAGAGAAACATCCATTAACTGCCTCCTGCACCCCTCTCCCCCCCCTCCCCCCGCACTGGGGATGTGCCTGCAACCCAGGTACATGCCCTTGACCGGAATCGAACCCGGGACCTTTCAGTTCACAGGCCGACGCTCTATCCACTGAACCAAACCAGTTCTGGCACTAATGACTAGTTATTTATATTTCCTTTCTGTTTGAACCTAAGTGAATAATTAGGATAATATTTTTATCCCTGTGTACAAGAAAATGTTTTTCCAGGAATAAAAAGCATTGGAAGTTAGCTAAATGGTAGATTTACAGGCGGTTTTTCATATTTTTATATTTTTCCACATTTTTCACAGACGATTTATACAATGAGAAAAAATAACTTCCTAGCCGAAACCGGTTTGGCTCAGTGGCTAGAGTAGGGGTGTCGAACTCAATCAGAGAAGGGGCCAAAATCTAAAATCCAGCCTAAATCGCGGGCCGAATGGTTTACTGAACAGTCATAAACTGTCATTGTGATGGAAACGCAGCGGAGTACAGTGATGACAGCGCAGTGCGGGCCACATTGCAAGGCCTGGCGGGACGGATTTGGCCCGTGGGCCTTGTGTTTGACACATGTGGGCTAGAGCATCGGCCCGCGGACTGAAGGGTCCCAGGTTCGATTCCGGTCAAAGGCACGTACCTTGGTTGCGTGGTCTCAGTGGGAGGTGTGCAAGAGGCAGCTAGTCAATGTTTCTCTCTCATCGACGTTTCTAACTCTCTATCCCTCTCAATTCCTCTTTGTGTAAAATCAATAAAATATGTTTAAAAAAATAAAAATAATACAAATATTTTAAAAATACTGAAATAAAAATAACTTCCTAAAAACAGAAGAAATAGCCCTACTTTAGGTGTCTTGATCCACTTGGTATATCAAGCAGGCATTTGGTCTGCTGTGCTCCATCCTCTGTCCGTTTTCAGGTCACACCTGCATTTATTAGTCACTTGTTAGCACAGAGCCCCCGAGGGGGCTGCTGGGCGCGGCTGGTCTCACCGTGGCCGGCAGCCTGGCTCCCGTGGGGGGGGCGCGCTGACTGCTCCTGCCTTTGCCAGTCCATTGTAGGGGCAGAGGGCCTGTCCCTTGCATTCCGGCACATCGCCAGCTCTCTCCTGGGCCACTGCAGCCACGTGTCCTGCGAGAGCCTGCTCCACGAGGTCATCGTCTGCGTGGGCTACTTCACCGTCAACCACCCGGACAACCAGGTAGGAGGCCCAGGAGCTCCCGAGGCCGCTCCCCGCCCGGGAGTGAGGTGTTGGGTGAGAGAAGGCAGGCTGGCCGCCGGGACCCCTCTGGTTTGGCCTGGGCGAGGGCCTCCAGCAGCCCCGGGGTGGGGAAGTCTGACTTCTCTCCAAAGGGATCGGATGAGCATTGGATTAACAGGGCCTCTTGGCAGAGCTGCACCATTAGCATATTTTAATAAAATACTCTAAGCCACTCGGCAGCAGCTGCTCTCTTACCGTGTGGATTCCGGTGCTCTCCGGAGCCTTCCTGTGGTGACGAGGTAGAGAGCCTCTTTGTATTGGGCACTGCGAGCCAGTACCCAGCCAGTGGTAGGGCTCCTGGGCCTGGTTCTCTCCCTCGTCCCCCCCCCCTCCCCGCCCCGAGTTAGCGGCTGCCCGCCTGATGGTGCTGGAGAGGGCCTGAGCCAGGCTCCTGCGTAGTTTTGCTTTGAATTGTGTCGATTACTTGGTTTCTGAGCAAGATTTCATTTGCAAGTAGGATTCTGCTGCTTCACAGAGCTGGGAGATTGGTGTTACAGAAGTTGTGAAAAAATAATAAAGCGCCGTATTTCACTTTATTTTTGAAACCAGGATGTGGCATAAATAACATATCAAATAGCGATTCCTGACAACCTCATTTCTCTATCTTTTTTTTAAATTAAATATATTTTATTAATTTTTTTACAGAGAGGAAGGGAGAGAGATAGAGAGCTAGAAACACCGACGAGAGAGCAACATCGACCAGATGCCTCTTGCACACCCCCTACTGAGGATGTGCCCGCAACCAATGTACATGCCCCTGACCGGAATCGAACCTGGGACCCCCCAGTCCGCAGACCGACGCTCTACCACTGAGCCAAATCGGCTTCGGCTTTATCTTTTTTTTTTAATATATATTTTATTGACTTTTTATAGAGAGGAAGAGAGAAGGATAGAGAGTTAGAAACATTGATGAGAGAAGCATCGATCAGCTGCCTCCTGCACACCCCCTACTGGGGATGCGCCCGTAACCAAGGTACATGCCCTTGACCGGACTCGAACCTGGGACCCTTCAGTCTGCAGGCCGACGCTCTGTCCACTGAGCCACACCGGTTTCGGCTCTCTATCTTCTTCATCAGATCACGGAAGGTCACACCTTTCCGCCACCCGTCACCCCTCTGTGGACATAGTTACATAGCTGCGGTCACGTGGTACATGCGCTCATGTCCTGCTTTAGACACTTACCCTATAGCAGAACCATTCTTTACAAGGGCATTTTTAACGTCTGAGTGGCTGTATCTTGTGTAGACAGCCCGTGGCTGACGGAACAGTGTCCTGTGTTAGGTTGTTCACCATCTGTTGCCATGACTCCCTCCGCACTTACAGAGGCGAGTGATATGTGTGTGACAGTATTTGCTGAGTCCAGTTCTACAGCAGAAAGCTCAGTCCTATGGACCTTAAAAATAAAACTGCTAGTTATTTTATCTGCAACAATGTGTTTAGCCCTAGCTGGTTTGGCTCAGTGGATAGAGTGTCAACCTGCAGATTGAAGGGTCCCGGGTTCAATTCCGGTCAAGGGCATATGCCTGGGTTGCAAGCTCAATATCCAGTAGGGGGTGTGCAGGAGGCAGCTGATCGATGATTGTCTCTCATCATGGATGTTTCTATGATGTTCTCTCTCTCTTCCTTCTTTAGTTAGTTGTGTTGATTGCTTGATTTTTGAGCAAGATTTCATTTGAACATCATTGATATTCTCTCTCTCCCTTCCTCTCTGAAATCAATGAGAAAAATATTTTTAAATGCGTTTATTTGGGAATAGCAAATAATTGCAATTCTGGATAAGCATGCCGTAGCAAAAGATTCTACAGGGAAGTCCAGAAAACCAATGAGGAGAGGGAGGAGACCGGAGGGTGCTTTAAAGAAAAGTCCATTTGGCGGAGAGGGAGCGCTCGTGGTGGTGACGCATTGCAAGGTTTGGCCGCGTTGCAAGGTTCCCATTGGCTGGTGCGTGGCTGGGCGAGGAGGAAACCCCATCCTCTTGCTGCTGTGGTAGAGACACTTCCTGCTGGACCTGCAGGGCGTGTGGTTGCTGTTGGGTGGTGCTGAGCGCTCCCCCTTCAGGTCCCGACCCCACTGCACAGGCGGTTTCCTCGTGGCAGCCGAGTTGAGGGGTCGTTCCAGCTCTGCTCACCCAGCTCTGTGGTGAAGAGCCAGGAACTCCGAATTGTGTGGGCTTCCCGGGAGTTTTCCTGCCGATGCTGGTCACGGACGAACCTTCTCCTGCAGGTGACGCACCTGCTTTGAGTCTCTGGGCTCGGCAGACAGGATAGCAAATGGGGTCGTGGTGCTGGTGTTTGCAGGTGGTACGTGACAACCGGCCGCTTGAGCACGCGGGAACAGGAACACACAGGTTAGATGAGCGACACGGGCAGAAGCCTGGTGCTGGGCAGGTGCTGTTTGCGGGTAATTGTTGAGAGTGAGCACGCTGTGAGGAAGAAACCCGAAAGGCGGGAAAAGCCAGGCATCCGTGTCAACCCCTTGCCTCCCAGGCCTGACTGCCCACCTGACATCCACGTCTGATCCAGGGAAGGGCAGATAAGTCACCTCAGCTCCAAGGCAGTGACTGAAACACGACAATCTCTGAGAAGAAAGAATAGGATAAAAATAAAGCCGAAATCAGAAATATAAGCAACAGTAATTGTCAAACACTGAGACACCGGGCCTTATGCAATGCTGTTTGTGAGCATAATCCCTGGTATCTGTAGACTTCTTTATAGATTATTCCCCTCTGCTGCTCCGCGACCCCCTTAGCCCTTGAGCGTGGCTGTAAGTGCAGGAATTATCCTGCCTCGTGGACAGTGAGGAGCTGAGTTCTGAGGTGAGGCCAGCCCTGAGATGACGTAAGAATAAGGTAACCAGACGTCCCGCTCGGGACAGTCCCGATTTTTTAACAATTTGTCCCGTGTCCTGCAGCGTTTTTAAAAAGTCCCAATCTTAACTTTTTTTTAAAACGCTGCGGGACAAATTGTTAAAAATCGGGACGTCTGGTCACCTTACGTAAGAACCACTGAGCCCAGGACTAGATTCCAGGCCCACCCTGTGTATGGCTCATCTCATTTCATGTTGGTTAAGGAAGTCAGGTTCCACAGCCCCACCTGCTGGTGATCCTGATGTGCACCCGGGCGGGGGGGGGGGGGGGGGGGGCGGGGGTTGGGGATGGCAGGGGGGAGGGGGGGGTACCCCAGCATTGAGACGCTGCCACACTGCGAGTCCTTGCTGCCTGGAAACTTCCGGACATCTGAGTGCCTGGCCCCCGAGCCACACAGGTCCTGGAAGCTGAGTGCGTGCCTCACGAGCAGCAGAGGGACCACAGGCCAGGACACAAGCCTGGAGCCCACCCGCTGCGTGACCTCCAGAAGCGCCTCCCTCTGGGGCTGGAGCTCTGGCTCAGCTCGGAGGTAGACGGTCCCGGAGATGGATAACGGTGATGGCTGCACAATATCGTGGATCTACTTAACGCCCCTGACCTGTGGACTTAACGTGGTCAGAGTGGTTTCACGTTGTGTGTATTTGCCACAATAGAAACAGGTTTGAGAACGTGGGTGGTGCCGGACGATCCCCGGGAGCCAGGCCCACGCGGTGCTGTCAGCTCACGGCTCTGCGGGAAGGACCGACGCCCGGTCAGCCTGTGAGCTGGTTGCCCAAGCCCCAAAGCCCAGGGCGACTCCCGCAGACCGCCCGGCGGGGGGCAGCCATCCTCCGAAGGGGCGCGTCTCTAATGAAAACGTTGGGTCACAGCAGAAGCATCCATCCATTTAATTATGCTAATGAACACAATTAGCATGTGCTGCGGGCCCTTCGCCTCATTTGCATTTTATATGGGATGATTAAAAGTGCCCTGATAATTGGATTGACTGCGTGACAGGTGATCGGACCGCCTGCCTATTGCCGTGTGGGGAGTAGTAAGCACCGTTGCCCGTTCATTGCCGTTAGGGACCGGCTCTTTGTTTGGAAAGATCTAGAGACTGCCGAGGCCAGGGCCCGAGTCTCTCCTGAGAGCTGAGGGGAAGGGTCCTTGGCCCTCGTCCCTGTCTGCAGTGGTAGAGCAGTTCATGCCCTCGTGTAGCCGTCCGCGGGCTGCGGGCTCCTGGGGAGAGCGGCCCGAGCCGTGACCTGCCTGTCCCAGGTCTTGTGGGAGTTGGTGATTTAGTAAAAACCCAAACACTCATTGGCTGGTCATCCCTAAACTCTGTCTGCTGTCCTCCCCTCCGCCGTGGCCCTGCCAACGAGAGCAGGGTGCTCCCAGCGGGCGCTGTCGGGGCTCAGGAAGCTGAGCTATGTTCCCAGCGCAGCTCTCCAGCCGGTTCCAGGTTCCAGCTCCGGGCTTTTGGTGCAGCCGCGTCCTGCTCAGACATCCTCCCTGTTTGTTCTCAAAGGACAGTCCTCAGTCACACCCACTATACACCCCCCAGCCCGGCCCCCATGAATGGAGTGCTCTGTGGGTTAAGGGGACCCAGGTCCCAGGCCTCTGCTCTGTAGCTGCCACGCTGGCATCCGGCGTCCCGGCTGTCCTCTCTCTGAGGGACACACACACGCTCCTCTTCTGAATGTCACGTCTGAGGATGAGCCTAGGAATTTCAACAACATAACCATTTTGGAGTTACTCTCAGTATTACAGCACGGAGAAAAATACGGGTTCTCCCCCTCAAAAGCAACATTTAACCCGTTGCACGATCCATTTCCTAATTAAAAAATGAAGTTTTGCTTAAACATTTATGCTAAGCCTTTTAGTGAGCGACCCGGCTGGCGGCAGCGAGTCACCCAGGTCACCACATCCAAAGAGAGGACGCTTCTCACTTCCCTCATCTCTGGTGAGCACATCGGGTGCCCTTTTCACTGCGCAGAACCCCCTTACCCTCGGGGTACCTGGTGAGAAAGGGGCGTTCTGCCTGCCCCAGAGACCTTCCTGCCTGTGGACGGCAGCAGCTCAGGGCCTGCGGCGTCACACCCTGAGCCGGTCCGCAGCTGCAGTTTGGCTGGATCCTGGACGGAGCAAATGTCCGGTGCCGCAGAGGACAAGAGCGTGGGCTCTGAGTGAGCGGCTGGGAACGAACGCCCTCTGCTGTCCACACCGTGACCTTGGCAGGGCTGCCGAGCGCAGAGCCTCGGTCTGCTCACCTGTGAAGCAGGGCCCCGCAGCCACGGCACCAGGTGTGTGGGGAGTAAGGGGGACAGACGTAGGGATGCTCGGCGGGCAGCTGCCGCTCGGCGGTCTCGCCCTGCATCGTAGCTCCCTGACACCGGCCGCCTCCCGGAGTCACACCGTGCCTGCCGTCATTTGTCACGTGTTGTACAGATCGGCCGTCCCCCGTCACCGGACCCCCGCCTCTCAGACTCCGGACACCCCAGTAAGACAG
>NW_023425552.1:2017611-2042611 GCF_014108245.1 Pipistrellus kuhlii
CAGCAGTTCCCTCCTGAGCGTCAGCCTGTCCCTCCGTTCCTCTCCTCCATTCTTACGTCTGATGGTTTGGGACGAGGCCTGGGTGCCCAGCCCAGCAGAACGTGGGCTTTGAGGAGGGCTTCGTGCTGGGGGGTCTGTGTGTGTCGTCCTGGATGGCAGGAGTGCGAGGAGCTGGCTGGCGGCCAGGCACGGAGGGATGCTCAGCGGTGACAGAGCCAGAGCCAGCCCTGTGCCGAGGAGCCCACAGGGGCCTGGGGAGAGCAAGAAGCCAGCACTCGGCACCCCGGGGCCACCTGCGGACCTGGGACCGTCTTGAAGTCTCTGAGCATCATCTTTCTTGTTAGGAAAGAGGAGGGTCACCCACCCGACCGCCCACACAGAGAGTGCGCGGCGTGCTGTGGCCGCAGCCTGAGCTGTGCCGGGCAGGGCACCGGGCTTCTCTCCTGCTGCAATCCTCACCCTGCCGTTGGGCGCCCCCTGCGCCAGGTCCGCGTTCCCTGCGGGAAGGGCAGTCCCCCCCTGGCTCTCCTGGGGCCTCGTCCCTGCCTCTCGGATGCCTCAGGCCCCTGTGGTTCTTGTCATTCGTCTCCTGAGAGTGAAAGCATGGCTGTCTGTTCCCACAGGCCTGACCCTCCGAGACCCAGTCAGTGTCTGCTGGCCTCGCCTGGCCCCTCGGTGCCTCGCCTGGTGGAAGGCACCCAGACTGGAGCCAGAGGCCGGGCGGCCAGGGGTCAGCAGGTGAGAGAACCAGCATGCTTGTCCGCACCACATTCCAGCTTCTCTTTTTTTTTTCTTTTTTTTTTTTTAATACATTTTATTGATTTTTTACAGAGAAGGGAGAGGGATAGAGAGTTAGAAACATCGATGAGAGAGAAACATCCATCAGCTGCCTCCTACTGGGGATGTGCCCACAGCCAAGGAACATGATCTTGACCGGAATCAAACCCGGGGCCCTTCAGTCCGCAGGCCAGTGCTCTATCCACTGAGCCACACCAGTTTCGGCTTCTCTTCTCTTCTTTACCCACATTCCTCTCTAACGCCAGCCGTGTCCGTGTCCCCCGGCCCTCTCTCCACCAGGCCGCGCCCTGCCAGCGTGCAGTGCCCCTCCCCCTTTCTCGAGCCCCTGCTTTCAGAGAGAAGAGGGAGTGAGGTCTCTCCCCTCTCTTTCCCGACCCCATGATACTAACAAAAGTGGTGGGGACCAGGGCCTTGGGCAAACGACCCCCTTCTCCCTGGGGCCGTGCGGACCGGAGAAGGACCAGGAATGGACGGCGAGGGCAGGAAGCTGTCCTGTTCAGTCAGGCGGGCAGTTTCTGCTCGTCACCTCCAACTCAAGACCCGGCCCCCCTCCTCAGTGAGGGGGTCTGCTTCGAGGCCCGGCACCCCGGGTCCCGTTTGCTCCTTATTTGGGCGCCAGCAGGTACGTCCACTGAAGGCAGTGGTCCTCAACCTCCCTGCTGCCGCGACCGTAATACAATTCCTCCTGGTGTCGCGACCCACAGGGTGAGAACCGCTGTGGAGCCTAAGACCATCGGAAAACACGGATATTCACATTTCTATTCGTAACAGTAGCAAAATGACAGTTAGGACGTAGCAGTGAAAATAACGTTGTGGCTGGGGGTCACCACAATGTGAGGAGCTGTATTAAAGGGTTGCGGCGTTAGGAAGGCTGAGAACCACTGACTTCAGGGTGTGTGTGTGCATCAGTGATTTTCAACCTTTCCCACTGCATGGCACACCTACGCTGACTACTAAAGCTCTGCAAGCACCAAAAGATATGTGAAATTTTGCCAATTTGGAAAAAAAAATAAAAGTATAATTTTGATTCATTCGCACCGGATGTCTATTGTCTATTGTCCCTTTTTTTTTTTTTTTTTTTCCTTAGGGAAAAAGGGTCACATAGAAGCACCATGGCACACCGCTGAAAATCATTTGCATGCATCATTAAAAAGTTCCATCATTAAAAATCGGGACTGTGCCGAAACCGGTTTGGCTGAGTGGATAGAGCGTCGGTCTGCGGACTGAAAGGTCCCGGGTTCGATTCCGGTCAAGGGCATGTACGTTGGTTGCGGGCACATCCCCGGTGGGGGGTGTGCAAGAGGCAGCTGGTCGATGTTTCTCTCTCATCTATGTTTCTAGCTCTCTCCCTTCCTCTCTGTAAAATATCAATAAAATATTAGTAAAAAAATAAATTAAAAAATCGGGACTGTTTTAAAATGCCACGGACCGCGGGACAAATTGTTAAAAACCGGGATGTCTGGTCACCTTAACCTAATGATTAAAGTAGAGACGTAAGCGGATGCTTTATCAATAAAGCGGACACTGGGACACACTTCCCTCGGCCGGCGTCAGAAACGGCAGCACACAGCCATGTGCCGAGCGGCCAGGCTGCGCATCCTCCAAATTCCTGCCGGATCTGTAGGCATTAGCCGGCCCTCTCGGCATTCCCCAAGGTTTTTGATGTCATCTCGGCCATTGAACTGAAATATGTGAACTATTACGTTGTTGACTCTCTTCTCAAAGCAGACTGCATTATCCTCCGAGCGCGTGTGCTTAAGGCATTGTTGGGAGCGCTTTGAGAACTTGTAAATCCCTGTAATTTATGTCCCCCCTGCCTCTGCCGCCTCGGTGGCCCTCCCTCTGGTTTTAATCAGCACGCGGTCCCGTCTGGGTGTACCTGTAGGATTGTGTTTTTCCAAGTACAATTTACAGTCCCGGCCTTGGGGTTCAGTGTTCCTGCCTCCTGTGAGATCTGTCCGGCCAAGGTTGCTTGGAACAGATCTGACGTGGACATCTCTGCTTCTAGCCCAGAGGCCCCAGGGGAGATGAGGGGGGCTCCCCATGTCCCCATTGATTGCATCGGCGGCTCCCGAGCATGGGCACAGCTGTAAGCCTCGAAACAATTCTCTTCCTGCCGAAACCAGTGTGGCTCAGTGGATAGAGCGTCAGCCTGGGGACTGAAAGGTCCCGGGTTCGATTCCAGTCAAGGGCACGTACCCTGTTGCGGGCACATCCCCAGTAGGGGGTGTGCAGGAGGCAGCTGATTGATGATTCTCTCTCATCGATGTTTCTAACTCTCTATCCCTCTCTCTTCCTCTCTGTAAAAAAAAATCAATTTAGCCAAAACCGGTTTGGCTCAATGGATAGAGCGTCGGCTTGGGGACTGAAGGGTCCCGGGTTCGATTCCGGTCAAGGGCATGTACCTTGGTTGCGGGCATATCCCCAGTGGGGGGTGTGCAAGAGGCAACTGATCGATGACTCTCTCTCTCATCGATATTTCTAACTGTCTCTCTCCCTTCCTCTCTGTACAAAATCAATAAAATATATATATATTTTAAAAAATCAATTTTAAAAATATTTATATATTTAAAAAAAAAATTCTCCTTCTAATCTCCGTGGCCTGGATGGAAACAGATGAGGAGGACACATGGGAGGAGGGATCTTTGCAGCCCGGGCAGACACTGCTTGTCCCCCTACACTCCCCTTACCTCCCAGAGCTGTCTGCACACGCAATGGATTTACCCGTGTTCACATGTGAGCCGGTCAGGGACGGCAGTGGGCAGGGCCACCTGCTTTTAGCGGGACAGTCCCGATTTTTAACAATTTGCCCCACGTCCCTCAGCATTTTATTTTATTTTATTTTATTTTAAATATATTTTATTGACTTTGTTCAGAGAGGAAGGGAGATAGTTAGAAACATCGATGAGAGAGAGTCATCGATCAGCTGCCTCTTGCACACCCCCCACTGGGGATATGCCCGCAACCAAGGTATATGCCCCTGACCGGAATCGAACCCGGGTCCCTTCAGTCCCCAAGCCGATGCTCTATCCATTGAGCCAAACCGGTCTCGGCGTCCCTCAGCATTTTAAAAAAGAATCTTTCAGCCGGGACCGGTTTGGCTCAACGGATAGAGCGTCGGCTTAGGGACTGAAAGGTCCCGGGTTCGATTCCGGTCAAGGGCATATACCTTGGTTGCGGGCATATCCCCAGTGGGGGGTGTGCAAGAGGCAGCTGATCGATGACTCTCTCTCATCGATGTTTCTTAACTCTCTATCCCTCTCCCTTCCTCTCTGTATAAAATCAATAAACTATATTAAAAAAAAAAAAAGAATCTTTCCAAAAAATCAGGACGTCTGGTCACCTTAGCCAGAGGCTGTCTGTCCGGGAGGGAGGGAGCTGGGTGCAGCTTTTTAAGGGAAACGGCTGCTCTGCTTCTGGGCACAGGGCTGGTGCGTGGTGACAGCTGCAGGTCCCGGTCCGCGTCCCAGGCCGCCTCGGGCGCTGGGCCTGCACCTCGACTCCAGGAACTCCAGTGGCCAAAGAACTTCTGGAATCTCTCCCGGAGTCGCGAGACGAGATGCCTGTCTGCTCCTTCCCAGGGCCCCTACATTAAGGTAACCAGACGTCCTGCTTTTTAACACTTTGTCCCGCATCCCGCGGCGTTTTAAAAAAGTCCCGATTTTTGTAACAAAAATCGGGACTTTTTTAAAACGCCGCGGAGCAGATTGTTAAAAATCGGGACTGTCGCCAAAACCAGTGTCGCTCAGTGGATAGAGCATCGGTCTGTGGACTGAAGGGTCCCGGGTTCGATTCCGGTCAAGGGCATGTACCTTGGTTGCAGGCAGATCCCTGGTGGGGGGGCGGGGGGTGTGCAGGAGGCAGCTGGTCGATGTCTCTCTCTCTCTCTCATTGATGTTTCTGGCTCTCTATCCCTCTCCCTTTCTCTCTGTAAAAAATCAATAAAATATATATTTTTTTTAAATCGGGACTGGCCGACACCAGTTTGGCTCAGTGGTAGAGCGTTGGTCTGCGGACTGAAAGGTCCCGGGTTCAATTCCGGTCAGGGGCATGTACGTTGGTTTCGGGCACATCCCCAGTAGGGGGTGTGCAAGAGGCAGCTGGTCGCTGCCAGACTGGGAGCGGCCGGGCCCAGAGCAGCCAGGGCTGGTGCGGCCAGGCCTGGAGCAGCAGCTGCCAGGCTGGGAGTGGCCAGGCCCAGAGCAGCCGGGTCGGGTGCGGCCAGGCCCGGAGCAGCAGCTGCCAGGCTGGGAGCGGCCAGGCCTGGAGCGGCCGGGTCTGGAGCAGCCGGGCCCAGAGCAGCCGGGTCGGGTGTGGCCAGGCCCGGAGTAGCAGCAGCCAAGTCCAGAGCAACTAGGTCGGGAGCGGCAGTGGCCAGACCCGGAGTAGCTGGTTGTGAAACGAACCAGAGCAACAGAGGCCAGGCTCAGAGCAGCCAGGCCCAGAACAGCTCGCTCCTCGCCTGCCCCTGCCCCACGGCTGCCTCTCAGACATGGCTGGAAACTTTTGCGGGAACTTGAGGGTCTGCTGAATCAAGTGATGAAGGCTTAGATCTGGATGTGTTGAGTTAGTATAGGGCTGGGGTGTTGATCTGTGAGTGCCTTGGGCGGGGCCTGGATGAGGCTGGTTGACCTATTTGGAAATGTCTTTTGTGTGAAGTGTATCATTGGGCATGTGAAGGTATTATTGATATGAGAAAATGCTAAGTAACTGATTTACTATCTGAAAAGGGATTTACTATCGGGGAAAGGGAGGGAGGAAGAGACTGAAGATAAACTGTGCACCTATGGATGAGGACAATGGGGGATGGGGAGGGGGTGGAGGGTGAGGTGGGAACCTGGTGGAGGGGGGAAGAAATGAGGAACCTTTGTAATAATATGAACAATAAAGATTGATAAAATAAAAAAATAAAATAAATACCTAACAAAATTAAAAAAAAAAAAAAAAAAAGAGGCAGCTGGTCGATGTTTCTCTCTCATCGACGTTTCTAGCTCTCTGTCTCTCTCCCTTCCTCTCTGTAAAAATCAATAAAATATATATTTTATTTTTTAAAAAAAAAATCGGGACCGCCCTGCCAAAAGCGGGACGTCTGGTCGCCTTACCCTACGTTAAGGTCAGGTCCAGGTCGGGAGCCTTTCCTTGGGGTTCCTTGCCTGCAGAGGGGGCAGCCCGGCCACGGCTGGCACTGACCGGCTGCCCCCTGTCCCAGGTGATTGTGCAGTCCGGCCGCCACCCCACCGTGCTGCAGAAGCTGTGCCAGCTGCCCTTCCAGTACTTCAGCGACCCGCGGCTGGTGCGGGTGCTGTTCCCGTCGCTCATCGCCGCGTGCTACAACAACGGCCACAACAAGGTCATCCTGGAGCAGGAGATGAGCTGCGTGCTGCTGGCCTCCTTCCTGCAGGTACCGAGGGCATCCAGGGGGGCAGGGCATCCACGCCGCCCTGAGGGAGGGCGCACGCTGCTGGGCTCGGGCACGGTTCACAGAGGTGGGCGGTCACACGGGGGCTGCGTGCTGTGTAGCTTCTGCTGAGGATTTCCAGGAAAAGGGTTTCTCCTCATGCCTTTTTTTTTTTTTAATATATATTTTATTGATTTTGTACAGAGAGGAAGGGAGAGAGAGAGAGAGAGAGAGCCAGAAACATTGACGAGAGAGAGTCATCGATCAGCTGCCTCTTGCATCTTCTACTGGGGATATGCCCGCAGCCAAGGTACATGCCCTTGACCTGAATCGAACGAGGGTTCCTTCAGTCCCCAAGCCGATGCTCTATCCATTGAGCCAAACCGGTCCCAGCTCTCCTCGTGCCTTTCGACCCGCGTGATTAGGGCCCACTCAGGGTCCGGTTTCTGGAGGAGGCCACACACTAAAATGAAGAGAGAGACTAGAAAAGAGTTAATTTGGGACAAATGGGGGGCCAGGTGGGAGTCAACCTCTAGAGTCTAGTGGGAAGACTCTCTATGCTCTGACCTTGCTATCCCTTTTACTGAGGCTGCTATGGGATACACCCAGTAGCCTTAAGCAGCTTTGGGAAACACCTAGTACCCTTAAGCAGCTTTGGGAAACACCCAATAGCCCTCAGGCAGGTAATAAGCGGATTATCCTATCAGTAAGGATTTACATGATTACAAGATGGGGAAGTTGCCTCAGTTACCATTGTCTCCATTAGATAGGGAGTGGTTGGCTCTGACTTTTCGGAGCTTCAAGGTTGACCAGCCTCTTTCTCTTAGTGAGACAATGATTGGTTTCTGGCAGACTCAGTGCTGCCACACCGAGGAGCTGTTTCCAGAGGACAGCCAGCTTCCTTAAGGCTTAACTGGTTCCATTCACTTGGCACTTGGTCTGGCTGTGAGGGGCAGGCAATGATCTCTGAGGAAGGATCAGTTAGAACTTGAGAGTATTGTAAGGCGACCAGATCCTCCCGCTTTTGGCGGGACAGTCCCGATTTTTAACCATTTGTCCCGCGCCCCGGGACAAATTCTTTTTTGGGAAGATTCTTTCCAAAAATCGGGACTTCTTTAAAACGCCGAGGGACGTGGGACAAATGGTTCAAAATCGGGACATCTGGTCACCTTAGAGTATTGGTAAGTGTTTAATAAATACTGTCCATATATATACGTACATCTGTGTGTATAGGCTAGAACAGTGTTTTTCAACCTTTTTTGGGCAAAGGCACACTTGTTTCATGAAAAAAATCAGGAGGCACACCACCATTAGAAAATGTTAAAAAATTTAACTCTGTGCCTATATTGACTATATATAAAGTAATTCTCTTGAATAGGAATCAAATAAACACAAAGAAAGTATTTTATAATTACTTTATTATGAAATATTAAGTAAACAAAATAGTGAAAAATTATAAAATTCTTGTCTTGTCTGCACCTACGGCACACCAGGCAACACCAGGAACAGCGGCTGAAAAACGCTGGGCTAGAAGCAGAGATGTCCAAGACAGATCTGTTTCAGGCAACCTTGACCGGACAGATCTCACAGGAGGCAGAAAACCTGTTATATTGCCTTAAGAAAAACCTACACCATTTTTTTTTTTTTATAAACATTTTTTTGATTTTTTACAGAGAGGAAGGGAGAGGGATAGAAAGTTAAAAACATCTATGAGAGAGATACATCAATCAGCTGCCTCCTGCACACCCCCTACTGGGGATGTGCCCGCAACCAAGGTACATGCCCTTGACCAGAATCGAACCCGGGACCTTTCAGTCTGCAGGCCGACGCTCTATCCACTAGGCCACACCGGCTTCGGCAAGACCGTGTTCTTAAACGCAGATGGTTCCCTCTTCCATCCGGTTCTTTGTGGTCCCTCCAGGTTACCCCCTGCTCGAGGCACTGGCATCACAGCTAGGAATGAAACGTAAACACCCTCCCCTCAGACTGCCCATTGAGGGGGAGTCAGACAGGAAACAGACATATCGCCCGCTGGTGGTGATGCCGAACAGGAAGTAAGGCAGTGGAGGGCCAGGGGCTGCTGGACGTGGGGTGCAGAGCGTGTGGCCCAAAAAGAGGGCCTCAACCAAGACAACGATGGTCCATCAAAGAGCAAACTTTGTATTCATCCCGGCTTCATCCATCCCATTTCAACTGCTTGGAAAACAATTTGTAAAAATACAAATGATATCAGAATCTAAAGTAGTAAATATAAATATATTACTTCTTTTCACCTGATATTCATCTCAAACTAGTTCTAAGTCTACTCTGCTGTATTACATTCAGCACACATTCAAATAAGTGAATATAAATTTACCACATGTCACTTATATCTTAACACACATTCTGTAAATGCAACACAAATATCTTAGAATGCTTGCCGAAACCGGTTTGGCTCGGTGGTGGAGCGTCGGTCTGCGGACTGAAAAGTCCCAGGTTCGATTCCAGTCAAGGGCATGTACATTGGTTGCGGGCACATCCCCGGTGAGGAGTGTGCAAGAGGCAGCTCGTCGATGTTTCTCATCGACGTTTCTAGCTCTATACCTCTCTTCCTTCCTCTCTGTAAAAAATCAATAAAATATCTTTTTTTAAAAATATCTTAGAATGGCCGAGACCGGTTTGGCTCAATGGATAGAGCGTCGGCTTGGGGATTGAAGGGTCCTGGGTTCGATTCTGGTCGAGGGCATGTACCTTGGTTGCGGGCCTATTCCCAGTAGGGGGTGTGCAGGAGGCAGCTGATTGATAACTCTCTCTCATAGATGTTTCTAACTCTCTATCTCTCTCCCTTCCTTTCTGTACAAAATCAATCAAATATATTTTTTTTAAAATATCTTAGAATGCTTATTTGAGATAAAATGTTGGGCTTAAATCAAGTAACTTTTTCCTATAAATAATTATGCCAAAGGCAACTAACACATATTAGATTTTAGCTTATAAAATGGTTCTGCAAGGTCCCTGTGTTTTAGATCAATTATTAGAAAGTGATATTAAAGGTAGGAGCTGGTAGTTTCTGAAATTCTGTGTGTTCTACACTTTCCATATTAAAGTAAAATTAGCAGACTTTAAAATTTAGATGAATGCTGAAACCAGTTTGGCTCAGTGGATAGAGCGTTGGCCTGCGGTCTCAAGGATCCCAAGTTCGATTCCGGTCAAGGGCTTGTACCTTGGTTGTGGGCACATCCCCAGTGGGGGGTGTGCAGGAGGCAGCTGATCTGTTTTTCTCTCATTGATGTTTCCGACTTCCTATCCCTCTCCCTTCCTCTCTGTGAAAAATCAATAAAAATATATATTTTTTTAAACTTAGATGAATACCTAAGAGCTTTCAGTTGGTTAGATATGAAGTAAGATTGCCGTTTCCGTGGTAGCAGCAGCCTGCCCTGTGACAGTCGAGCAGAAGCTAAGAGGCATCGCTGTTTGGTTAAAATGACGAGAACCTGCAGCGCATTCATCCGTTTCTTCAGCTTTTCTATTTGGGCTCCAGAGATTTTTCCAATCTCTCGAAAACTCAAAAAAATTGTAATAACCGTTGTCTCTCAATCCAGCAGCTTTCAAGCTGCGCTCAGTGAGGTTCTGCTTGCAGTTCCGGTATAAACCCGCTTTTCTCGTCTTCACAGGACTTCGCCCAGAATCACAGTCAAGCAGAAAACCAGTCTCCCCAGCCCAAAGGTACGTCTCTGAAGATTAGCTGTCATGTTTGTTAGCTGAGCAGACATGTTTCTTACCTCATCTTTCGGAACGCTTGGAGAAATTTATTTCTTACTTTGCCTACGATATTTGAGAATCAGATACCAAGGGTATGTCAGTCAATAAAAAAAAATGTTTTGTAATCAGCATGAATGTATCAGAATATGCAGAGCCCCGGCCAGTGGCTAGTTGATTGGAGCACCATCCCGTGTGCCAGAAGGTGGATGGTTCGGTTCCCGTCAGGGCACATACCCAGGTTGCAGGTTTGATCCCAGAGGGAGCATATGCAGGGAGCAGCCAATCGGTGTTCCTCTCTCACATCAGTGTTTCTCTCTCCCTCTTTTTTCCAATATCTCTAAAACTAAAAAAAAAAAAAAAAAATACACAGAGAAATCTATGGAAGTAAAAGAAATACCTTTGTGAATGTATACTCACCTCATGCAAGATATAATAAATGGTAAATAATCACTAACTTTTTTAAAATATATTTTATTGTCTTTTTATAGAGAAGAAGGGAGAGGGATAGAAAGCTAGAAACATCAATGAAAGAGAAACATCCGCCGAGACCGGTGTGGCTCAGTGGATAGAGCATCGGCTTGGGGACTGAAGGGTCCCGGGTTCGATTCCGGTCAAGGGCATGTACCTTGGTTGCGGGCATATCCCCAGTAGGGGGTGTGCAGGAGGCAGCTGATCGATGACTCTCTCTCAAAGATGTTTCTAACTCTCTTATCTCTCTCCCTTCCTCTCTATACAAAATCAATAAAATATATTTTTTAAAAAAAGGGGGGCCAGTCTACCCAGGGCCCCTGGGCACCACCGAGTGGTCCTCACTGTGGGGCAACGGCTGTGGGGGGGCATCTTGGGTTGTTGCACACACACACACACACACACACACACACACACTGGACCATTGTCGAAAAGTACAAAGATGAAACTGTAAGCTAGTAACAGTATCATGAAAAATGTCGTGTTCAGTGCCCCGGGCACTCTGATGAGTAAGCAGAAAGCGGTGCCTCTTTTAGAACCAAAGTCAGCATCGCAGTCGGTCCCATCTGTCTAAGCCCCAGCTCACGTCCAGTCTGCCCGGCGTTACAGCCCGGAGAGAGGAGAGCCGGGGAGGCCCCTGAGGGGCGGTCAGCTCGTTCGTTACTGTTTCTCACAAGAGGACTTTTAAGTGTTTGAAGATGTGCAAACACCCACGGAGATCTGGGGCCTGCCTTTTACCCAAACAGGACAGCGTTCCTCTGCCCGGGAGAGGTGCGGGCTCCCTCCCCTCCCGACCAGGATGGGGCACCACTGGTGTCCAGAGGCCTGTGTCCACCTTCTTCCTTCCCCGACCTGCTCTGGCCCCCGAGCTCCCCGTCAGAGCGTTCAGTCTGCACAACGTGAGCTGTGAGAACCGGCTCGGCTTTGAGCCGTCCCTTTGAGGCCTGCCCTCCTCAGAGGAGCTCTCTGCTGACCCCACAAACACAGCAGGCATCTGGGATGGTCGCCCAAGCGCACCCTAAGTGTCAGCAGTCCCGGCAGCTCCCCTGCGCAGAGGAAGGTCCTATGTGAGCAGCCCCCACGCCCCTGCAGTTACCTAGGTGACCGTCACGCCGTTATGTGTAAACTGAACGTGTGTTTTCAACCAAATCGATGGTTTCAGAAAACGTGTCAGGTTTACCTACATATTTACCCTTCCAAGTCTCATGTAAGGGCAGATATGATTGTCATTCTTTTTTGTTATTATACTTACTTTACCCTATTTCCCTATTCCGGAATCCAAAAGAAATTTTTTTCACCATGTTTTACATACCGTGTTTCCCCGAAAATAAGACATCCTCCGAAAATAAGACCTACTGACAGGTTTCCTTCTGAGTGAAATAGAAGGCATCCCCCCGAAAATAAGGCTCCCCTTAGGCTAAACATGAGAGATGTGGTCCACTGATTCTGAAAGAAATGGAGTCACAAGAAATCCACCAGGAAATTCAGGAATTGGATTGTTATGATGATGTTCTAGAAGATGATGACATGATTGTCATTGAATAAATGAGTAAATTCTTGCTACTGTAGGATTCACAGTTTGTCTGGTTTGTGTTGACAACTACCGTACCGTATACAGGTAATAAATTTCCTTTATTTTCATTTAACAATAAATGTGTACCGTATTCTTCTTCATGGAAAAATAAGACATCCCCTGAAAATAAGACCTAGCACATCTTTGGGAGCAAAAATTAATATATAAGACACTGTCTTATTTTCGGGGAAACAGGGGAGCGGTTAATGTCTAAATACATTAGAAGCATAAAATAGATTGTGACTCAACTATATTGTATGTTTTATACGATAGGTAGATCAATGAATTACCTTGTTGGCTTAAATTGTGTCTGAATGGTTTATCTGAAGTTTACATCTCCACTTTGTCAGATATCAAAATACTCAGAACTCTTTTACATGTAATTCTTTTCCATTTTTCTCTCAGGAAAATGCCTCGGACCCCAAGACTACCTTGAGCTGGCTAACCGGTTCCCTCAGCAGGCCTGGGAGGAAGCACGACAGTTTTTCTTAAAAAAATAAAAATAAAAAACGTTTTGGTTGGTTCTATATTTGAGGACCTCGCTAATAATTTAAATTGTTCGAACCAACATTTTAACTGTTTCTTAAGAAACTCTTTTTCACATGTTTATACTCTCCCCGTGCTGTAGATATGGTATATACTTTGAACTATTTATAATGGCTGTAGATACTTCTACTCGCTAACTCTGTACGTTGAGTTTATTTCATTTCTGCTCCACGGTTTGCATTTTGGTAACTTCCACCTTACGTACTTTGCATTTGTAACACGGGTGACATTAGGCACAAAACTAGCAAGTCTGTTTTCTTGTAATAAAAATAACTTATTCCCTTTGCAATGGTGACTTTTCTTCAGACAATTCAAATTTGAATGAAAAACGCCAACTCCAGCTCTTGAAGTATCTTAAGTAAACACTTAGTTAACCAGCTCCGATCTCCCCTCTTTAGGGACCGGAGTACATGCTAATTACATACATGTTCCAGGGCCACTGGGAGAGAATGCAGAGCAGGGATTATCCCCTCCCAACTCTCCTCAGGGCACAGCCTCCGGGCAGGGGCAGTAATTATTCCCGGAATAAAGTCCAGATGCAGGAAGGGCCTCCCTGGCCTCACCTGCCAGCACTGACCTGGCCACTGGCCCGCGGCCCTGCCCCTGAGTGACAGCGGCAAAGGCTTCTGCCGGATAAGGATCAGACACGACCAGCAGCACAGATCCGGTTGGAAAACTACCGAATATGTATCCGCTTAAAACTCAGGGGTGGGGGCCGAAAAAGAAGTTTCTCCACTTTTTTTTTTTTTTTAATATATTTTATTGTTTTTTTACAGAAAGGAAGGGAGAGAGATAGAGAGCTAGAAATGTCGATGAGAGAGAAACATCGACCAGCTGCCTCCTGCACACCCCTTACCAGGGATGTGCCCGCAACCAAGGTACATGCCCTTGACCGGAACCGAACCTGGGACCTTGCAGTCTGCAGACCGACACTCTATCCACTGAGCCACACCGGTTTCGGCTTCTCTGCTTCTTTAAGAGCAGACTCACCTACTGACATCCGGGGTCTGGAGTCCGGGCGGAAGTCCCCAAGCTGCCGCCAAGGGCCTGGTTTTTTACTGTTTTGCGGAGAAAACATGGGGCCCAACTTACAAACAAACCAAAGGCGACCCCTCCCCGGGCGCCAGGAGGAGAAACGGTACGATTTGCTGCAAATCACTTTTCATTGCGGGTGCCCATCTAGTGGGAACTGTGCCCCCAAGCCAGGCCTAACGGGACCACCCTGCCTGCCTCCGGGAAGCTGGCACACCATCCACATTGCGTCAATAAATGAGGTCCGGGGTTTCCCCATCTCGCCTCCCCGCCCTTCCTCCTAGGCAGCTGCAGATCCTCAGCTCTCTTCTCCCCAAGCCCCCACTCCCACCTGGCTCTGAGTCCTCCCATGTCGGTAGCCTGGGAAGGGGTCATCGTCACTCCCCTGCCCTCCACTCCCCTCTCCCGGCTCTCACCCTGGCTCTCCTGTCTTCCTCCCCAGCCGCCCCCAAATGCCTGGCCCTCGCTCCCCCATCCCCACCAGCCCGGCGGGCAGGTGCCTCCATCCAGGCTGAAGGGGTCCTCTATCTGCTCTTTCCTCTCCCATCACCCGCCTGTCTCCCTCCGTCCGCATCCCCAGGCGCAGCCTCTGCCAGAGGCCCGGGCTGCCTTTGCTCACACAGGCCCGGCGACCGCGGAGTCCTGTATCTCCAGCGAGTTTACCTTCCCGTCAATCAGGCCCGCGTCTAAAAGCCTCTAATCTCCCGTGCATCGGCTTCATACACTCCGAATTTCCTGCTTTTATCGCAGCTCGATGGCAGCGTCTCTGCAAATAGTTTATTATTCATTCGCGGGGTCCTCCCTCCCCCACCCCAGGGAGGACTCGCCTGGATGGGAACGGCCAGCGGAATGGGTAGGAGCCCTCCCCTCCCCCACGGGGTAGCAGCAGAGACCAGCCTTAGACAGTGCCGGCAGCTCTGGAAAATAGCAGCGAGTCCATGTTTTAATTTTTAAAAAAAAATGTTTTATTGCCAAGGCCGGTTTGGCTCAGTGGATAGAGCGTTGGCCTGCGGACTGAAAGGTCCCGGGTTCGATTCCGGTCAATGGCATGAACCTTGGTTGCGGGCACATGCCAGGTGGGGGATGGGCAGGAGGCAGCTGGTCGATGTTTCTCATCGACGTTTCTAGCTCTCTATCTCTCTCCCTCCCTCTCTGTAAAAAATCAAAATATATTTTTAAAAAATAAATAAATAAAATATTTTATTGATTTTTTACAGAGAGGAAGGGAGAGAGAGAGAAAGCTAGAAACATCGATGAGAGAGAATCATCAACCAGCTGGCTCAGAATCATCGATCATGACCAAGGTACATGCCCTTGACCAGAATCGAACCTGGGACCTTTCAGTCCGCAGGCCGCAGGCCGACGCTCTATCCACTGAGCCAAACCGGTTTCAGACACATTTTAATCTGAAAGGCTGATTTCTGCCACAGAAACCCATTCAATATGAACGTTTGTTAGAAATCCTGGTTCCAGGACTCTGATTTCTTAGAAGTATGCCTTCAGCCGAAACCGGTGTGGCTCAGTGGATAGAGCATCGGGTCTGTGGACTGAAAGGTCTCAGGTTTGATTCCGGTCAAGGGCCTGTACCTGGGTTGCGGGCACATCCCCAGTGGGGGGTGTGCAGGAGGCAGCTCCTCGATAATTCTCTCTCGATGTTTCTAACTCTCTATCCCCCTCTCTTCCTCTCTGTAAAAAATCAATAAGATATATTTATTTTTAAAAAAAAAAAAAAAGTATGTCTTTGATGTGCATTAAAGTCCCCGGTGTGAGAGCCATACACTTTTCCCCACTCTGGGAATCCCTCTCCTGCCCGAATTCCACGTAGGGGTGTCGAACTCAATCAGAGAAGGGGCCAAAATCTAAAATCCAGCCTAAATCGCGGGCCGAATGGTTTACTGAACAGTCATAAACTGTCATTGTGATGGAAACGCAGCGGAGTGCAGTGATGACAGCGCGGTGCGGGCCACATTGCAAGGCCTGGCGGGACGGATTTGGCCCGCGGGCCTTGTGTTTGACACATGTGCCATAGAGCTATCCGAATCATTAGATAAATACCCACTGTCCTATTCTAATGTGAATCTAGTTAAACAACTAACGCCCACTTTGCACCCACGACTTCTCAAATGACTTTTTTACTACACAGCTGGGTAAGTACACAACACTTGTTCTTGTTACAGGCGATTTAATTTAAAGAAAATCCCTGCTGTATTATACAGGAGATGTTTAAAGATGGCCTGGGAATGCTGAAAACATATTTATGAATGCAACTAACGAGAGGTAGCTATGACACCCCACGGGGACCTTTGTAATAAAGCTTCAAAGTTAAACGCGTGGACCCCACGTGAGGAAGGAATTTTTTTTGGGGGGGGAGAGACGCTGTTTTATACAGTGACAGGCAGATACAAGCACCTGATACAGTAACCGCTTCCCTCAGTCCTAGCGTCAGAAGCAAACAGTCGCATACATATCAAAAGCGGGAATTAGATGGTTTGATTATGGATGCTAAGGGAAGCATCCCCGCACCTAGGTGATTCCACACTGCTGTTTCTCAAAAGCAAAAATTCAGAGCTGATGAACAACCATTCATGAAATTCTTTATTCGAACACCTATTTCTTAAAAAAAAAAAAATGACAAAAGCCAGTATTCTGGATAAATCAAATGCTTCCTAAAGTAAGATTATGTTGGAAGGGTAGCCACCTATTCAATGGCCAGCCACCAGGTTAAAGAAATACTAGTGGCTAGAGCCTCGGTCTGCAGAATGGAAGGTCCAAGGTTCGATTCCGGTCAAGGGCATGTACCTTGGTTGCGGGCACATCCCCAGTGGGAGGTGTGCAGGAGGCAGCTGGTCGATGTTTCTCTCTCATCAATGTTTCTAACTCTCTTTCCCTCTCCCTTCCTCTCTGTAAACAATCAATAAAAATTATATATATGTATGTATGTATATGTGTATATATGCATGTATATGTATATATGTATGTGTATGTGTGTATATGTGTATGTATATGTATATATGTATGTGTATGTGAATATATATATATATATATATATATATATATATATATATATAGAAATGCGTGTATTTCTGTTTGGGAGGGAATGGCCCAAGTTAAGGGACAGAAGCCTGGAAGAATCGCCGGGACGATGGTTAACTGGTCCTCCCACCCTGTGTCTCTCCTCTTCTCCCCCCCCCACCTCTGCTCTTCGAGTTTGCGGTGCTGCTTCCTGAACCCCTTTCCTTCCTGAACCCCCTTTCTTCTCTCTCCTCCCACCGGGGCGCTCAGAAGGCGGCAGAATGTGGTTCCGCGGGGGACACCCCCTCCCGCTTCCAACAACCGCCTCAGGCCCTCCGCTTCCCTGCGGAGCGGGCACAGGGCAACGAGTCCTCCCAGCTCTGCCAGCAGCGCCTCCGGCCCCGGAGCCCCCAAACCCCGCCCTTCAGCAGCCGCACCCCCTTCGGTCCTGCGACCACAGGCACCGATCGCCACACTCCGCCTGAGCCCGTGCCTGAGCCCGTTCAAACCAACCCGGTCGCCGAAACCGGTGTGGTTCAGTGGATAGAGCGTAGGCCTGCGGACTGAAGGGTCCCGGGTTCGATTCCGGTCAAGGGCATGTACCTTGGTTGCGGGCATATCCCAGGTGGGGGGCGTGCAAGAGGCAGCTAATGGATGTTTCTCTCTCATTGATGTTTCTAACTCTCTATCCCTCTCTCTTCCGCTTTGTAAAAAATAAAAATAAAATAATAAAAAATAAAATAGTGTGATAATCAGAAAAATAAAAAAATAAAAAAACCGGGCGAGAAGGGCCGCTGTGGGCCATTCCCCTCGAGGGCAGGGCGGGCCGAGCACCCAGGGGCTCCCCAGCCCAGCAAGCCGCGGCCCCGCGAGGCCGCCAAAGGGTTAAGGATCCGGGGAAAACCTGAGCCCGCTCCGCCCGGGGCGGCGGCGGAGATTAGGTCTCGGGTCTCTCTCTTTCTCTCTCTCTCTCTTTCTCTCCCTCCTCTCTCTCTCTCCCATTTCCTGCGCCCTCCAGGGCCCGTTCCCAAGAAGAACACAGGGGCGGGGGGTTTGAAATGTCACACCGGGGCGCCCGGGCCATCCTCCCGCCCTGCGCGCGGGGCCTGGAAAGAAAATAAACCGCGGACACGCCAGACTGGTTCTGGGCCGGCCGCCGGCTCCCTCCGCCTCCCGCCCTATCGCTGGCAGGTGATGCCGGGCCGATAAGGGGCCGCCGCCGCCCGCCGGCCTCCGTCTAGACGGGAAAGAATAGCCGGCGGGGCCCCCGGCTCCCCAGCCCGCCCCGAGCACCCCGACCCCCGCCCGGCGCGGACACGCGGGGCCCCGACCGCGCACACACGGCAGCAGCCTCGCGTCCGGTTCTCATTTTTTTTTATTATTATTAAGATGAAAATATTCGTCCCACGATGAACGGGCCGTTCTCACAATAAATAATAACAATAACTTACGTTCCGTTAGGCAGAGGCTCGCGCGCGGGCTCTGCCCTCCGTCGGCGGATAATTTAGACGCGTTTCAAGGTCAGTCCCGGGTCCGCGTCCCGGCGGCCATGCGCTGTGCGGGGCGGAGGGAGGTCGCGCCTCCGGCCTCCTCCGTCCTCTCGCAGCTGAACTCCCCCCCACCCCGGGGAGAGGGGGGGCAGGGCTGACGCAGAGGCACCCCAAGTCTGGTTCTGAGGACACGGACGCTCCTCTCCAGCCGGAAAGCGGGGCGCCCCGCCGGGCTGGGCCCCCGGACGCCCCGCGAGGATGTCTCTTTAAATAACGGTACTGCCGGCGGCGGGGGCGGCGGCGGGTCTCATGCAGGCAGCATGCGGGTCCGCGGCGGTGGCCGGGCCTCACGTCTCCACGGGGCTGGGCACCATGCTGTTGGGCGTGTCGGGGAGCTGCGAGGACAGCGAGGTCACGTCGCTGCCGCTGCCGGAGGAGTTGCCCAGGGAGCCTGACTCGGAGAAGGAGACCTGGGGGCCGCGGGGGACGCACGTGAGGACGCGCCCTGTCGGGGCTCCGAGTCGGATGCCCCTGGGGACGCGCTCCCCGAGACCTCCGCTGGATCCCCCAGGCGCCTGGCCATCCCTCTGCTACGCGCCCTAATCCAGGAGGCCTGGCTTCAAGCGAATTACAATTAGAATTACAATTACGGACAGGGGTGCGGGTGCAGTGTCCCCCATCCCCACCACCACCAGCCCCCCGCCCCCCGCTTGCCTAGGGCCGTCCCAGTGGGTCCACCATCCCCCCAACAACAGCCCCCCACCCCCGCTTGCCCAGGGCTGTCCCAGCGGGTCCCCCACAAAAGGTCTCCCTCCCTGTCCAAACGGCAAACACCCCCCCACCCCTGCCGCGCCCGCCCCAGCCTCACCAGCTGCTGGAAAGCCGGCTGGTCCAGGTCGCTCTGCAGCGCGAACTCGCCGAGCGTCTTCCAGGGCGGCTGGTAGGTCTGCACCTCCACCGCGCTGCCCTGCAGGGCGCCGTCGTGGCGGATGGGGCTGCCGGCCACCAGCGGGGTCCCCGTCAGGCCCTGCAGGCTCTGCGGACCCGGAGACGGGGAGGGGGGCCGGGTTAGGGCGCACTCCCACGTTTCCCTCGGCCTTGGAGACGGGCGAGGGCGCAGAGGGTGGCTCTCCTTCCCCAGAGAGAGTCCCCGGGGCCTCCACCCCCCAAACCCGCCGCCACGGGGCTGGGAGCCCCAGGGGGCCAGGGACCCCAGGCCCGAGTCCCCCGCCCTCGTCAAGAACGCAGGACACGACTGGCCAGACTCAGGGAGCCCCCCAACTCAGATCTGCCTTTGAGGGACGGAGACCCCAGCTCAGATGCAATCACTAGGGAGCCCAGAACTTCCCAAGAAGAGCCTTCCTCTGAGTTCCCAAGCAGATTGTCTGGAGAGGACCACTCCCCGGCTCCCCAGGGCCTGGTCTGGAGAGGAGGGCGCCGGCCTCGGGCCTGTCTGCGGCCCGGCCCCGGCTCTCACCCCCGCTGCCCCACGGCCCTCACCGTCTTGTCGGGGGACGGAGACCCCAGCTCAGATGCAATCCAGATGCAATCGTTAGGGAATCCCCCAAGGAGAGCCTTCCTCGGAGGCCCAAGCAGCCGGTCTGGGGAGGCCCGTTGCCGGGCTCCCCAGGGCCCAGTCTGGAGAGGAGGGCGCGGGGCACAGGCCCGTCTGCGGCCTGGCCGGGTCCTCACCCTCACGCCGGGGGCCCGGCCCTCACCCCCGCCGCCCTCACCGTCTTGTCGCCGAGCTGCTGCTGCTGCTGCAGCTGCTTCAGGAGCAGCGACTTCTTCTTGTCCTTGCAGCGCTTGTTCTGGAACCAGACGCGGATGACGCGCGGGCTCAGGCCCGTCATCTCCACCAGCTGCTCCTTCATGAGCGCGTCGGGCCGCGGGTTGGCGGCGTAGCAGGTCCGCAGCGTGTGCAGCTGCTTCTCGTTCAGCACCGTCCGCACGCGGGTCGTCTTCTCCGCCGCCGCTGGCTTGTGCGGGCGCAGCGCGGGCGGCCGGCCGGACCCTGGCTCTGCTCACACCCCGGGCCGGCGGGAGCGCGGAGAGCAAAGGGCGCGGTGAGAGAGGGGGGCCCCGTGTACCCCCAAATCCCCGCAGCCGCCGCCCGCCCGCCCCTCCTCCGCCCCGACTTCGTTTTTCTTTTATTCCGTTCGCCTCCCTTTCTCTCTCCGCCCCCCACTCGGAGGGCGGTGCGCTGAGTCCCCCCTCCCCCCGTCCTCGCCAGGAACTCGGGACACAACCGACCCGCCAGACGTGAGCTCCAGGGACCCCCCCAACTCCGATCTGCTTTGGGGACGGACACTCAGCTCAGATGCAATCCCTAGGGAGCCCGGAATCCCCCCAAGGAGAGCCTTCCTGGGAGGCCCTAGCAGATGGTCTGGAGAGGCCCACTCCCCCTTCCCGAACCCCGACCCTCCGCGCGCAGCGACCTGCCCGCCCCCCGAGTGCCGGAGTGGCTGCCCCGACCCTGTGCGCAGACCCGCCGCACTGCCTGGGCCGAGGGGCCCGCAGGAGGCCCGCGTCACCCGAACTAGAGCCGGATCGCCTCCAGGAAAAGTCCATTATTTCGGAGGCAGAGAAAGAGGGCACCCACGGCCTCTGGAAGCAGAGGGGGACCCCAGCGCCTAGCTGCTGAAATCTGGGGGCTCATCTTGCGCGCCTCGGGCCCTCCCCCAGCCCTACCCCCTCTTTCAAGGGGGTCGCTCGGCCTAGGCCTTGCACCGCGGCCCGGGGACGAGTGCTCCTTCCCCGCGCCCGGCCCTGCCTTCTCTCCACCCGGGAAAACGGACCCGTCTCCGCAGCGGACAAAGGGAGATCCGAGCGCGTGGCTCCCGGCTTCCTCCATCCCGCCTCGCACGCGCGCGTCCCCGAATTCGGGGTCTGCACACCCCGGATTCCTGCGCGCACCCCTCGTCCCCCCCGCCAGCCAGGGGTTTCTGGGTGAGTATTTATAATTACAAATATTATTAACAAAAAACAAAAAAACAAAAGCCGGTCCAGCCGTGTGCTCGTTCCGCAGGGGAAGAAGCGGCGGGCAGAGGCTGGGTGGGGGTAGCGGGGACCCAGCCCGGCCTGTCCGCACCGCTGGGGCCGGGCACACGGCCCCTGACCCCCAGGACCGCGCACTCGGCCCCGCAGACCTCCGGCGCCCGCCCCCCGTGGGAGCTGCCCCTTCCCTCCCGCCGGGGAGCATCTGGCCACGTTGTTCGTTCCCCAAACGGGGCCTCGGATTGACTTGGACCCCGCTCTTCCCCGGTGGCCGGGCCACAGCCTCCTGGGCTGGGCCCACGCTCCTCCTCCTCCAGCCCTGGCCACCGTCCCCCCGCGGCTCCCGCTCCTGGACCCGCGGCCCCGTGTCCCGATCGCGGGGGACACAATGCCCCGTGTCCGCCCCGTCCGCACCCACGCTGGAGGCCCCCGAGATGAGCCCCCACATTCCAGCAGCTAGGCGTTGGAGGTTCCCCCGGTCCTCCAGAGGCCGTGGGTAACCCCTTCGGGTCACACACACACACACACACACACACCGTCCTGGCTCCCAGAGGCCCACAGCGGGTTCCCGCACACGCACACACCCGGCCGTGGCCACAGCTCGCGGTTCCGCAGACACAGAGGAAAACAAGCGACAAGGTGTCCCCCAAATCCCAGCAGCTAGGCGCTGGGGGTCACCCCCCTCCTCCAGAGGCCCTGGGTGCCCCCTTCCTCTGCCTCCGGTTCCCCGCTCGCGCACACTCACGCACCCACGCGGGAGGGGCCCGAGGCGCGCAAGATGAGCCCCCAAATTGAATTTGGGGGCTCATCTTGCGCGCCTCGGGGGGGCCCCTCCAGCTCTTCCCCCTCCAGAGGCGTGGGTGCCCCCTTCCTCTGCCTCCGGTTCCCCGCACACACACACACACCGGCCGCGGCCGCAGCTCCCGGTCCCGCAGCCGCAGAGCCCCGCGCCCCGGCTCACCTGGCAGCGGCGCGCCCCGCGCGGGGAGCGGCCCGGGGCTCCGCGGGGGGCTGCCGGCCCCGGCGCGCTCCAGCCGGAGCCCGTGGTCCACCCGGCACAGCAGCTCGCGCTCCCGCAGCGAGAACTCATCGCCGGGCAGCAGCTGGCGGCCGCAGGCGGAGCAGCGGAAGCACTCGACGTGGTACACGCGGTCCCGCGCGCGCATCACCAGGTCGCCGCCGCCGAAACCCGCGCCGCAGCGCGCGCACTTGACCCCGAAGAGCCTGCGGGGGGCGCGGGGGGCGGTCAGCCGGGCCCGCCCCAGGGGGAGGGGGATTCCCGGGGGGAACAGGGTTTATTTTGGGGGGTCCCCCGGCCTCACCGGGCGTAGTCCCGCTTGCAGTAGGTCTTCCCGTCTCGCACGAAGCACGTGCACGTCTCGTCCAGGAACTGGCTGCACTCGGCGCACTTGAGGCAGGCGGCGTGCCACTCCAGGTCCGGGGACACGCGCAGGATGAACTGGTCGTGGATCTGGCTCCCGCAGCCCACGCACGTGGCCGTGCCCGGCTTCTCTGCCGGGGAGGACACCCCGTCAGGCCCGGCTGCGGGTCCGGGTGCGGGTCCGCCGCGCCTCCGGCCCCCCTGGCCAGCCCGGCCCGCCTGGCCCGCTGGCTCTCCTCGGGCGAGAATTGCGCCCGAGAAAAAGGAAACGATTGGTAAGGTATGTACACATATAATATTTTAATTTAAAAAAATAAATAAAGAAAAAGGTTTAGGCATCTTCACTTTTCATTGTCTTACTTCGCTGGAAATTATACATAATGTAAAAAGTGGAGCCCTATTTACTGATTTTTCCCTTAGTTTAATATAAGTGTGCCTCCCTTTAAGCAAAATATACTGAATGACTTGTAGAATAAAACAATATGAATTACAAAAAAAAGAAAGAAAAAAAGAAAAAGGAAGCGGACTTTTCTAAAGGTTCCGGGCGACTGGGAAACTCAAAGACAAAAAACAGGATCTGGAAAGGCGTCTGGCCTTCCCCCCCTCCCGCACCCCAAAACAGAGAACACATCCCTGTGAATTTCGTTGGTTGTGCCGGTGTGTGTTGTTATAGCCAAAAGCTGAGGACGGGGGTGCGGAGGAAGGAGCCGGACACCCGGGCTCTGCGGACCCACTGCGTCCCCAGAAGCGGGGCGCGGCCCCCGGCCCCCTCCCACGGCAGCCCCAGCCCCAGCCCCGCGCGCCCCGATCAGCCCGGAGCCTCGCACCCGCAGGGACGCGCCCGGGTCCGGGCAAAGGAAACAGTCTGGATCGGAGCCCCCAAACCCGCGAGCAGCCCGGGTCCGGCCGGAGGAAACCGGTCCGGATCTGGGTCTGGATCGGAGCCCCCAGCCCGGCGAGCAGCCAGAGCCCAGCGCCCCCCTAGTCCCACCCCGCAACTGTCCGCAGGTCCCCAGCCCGAGGCCGCCCCGCGCGGGGGGAAGGCTGCACTGCTCCGGGTTCCAGCAGCGGCTGCCCGCGGGGTTTGCGCTCCGGGTCGCCCCGGGGTCCTTGTCGGACACGAGCCACTTGTGGGACCCGGCGGGCACCTCCTGCCGCAGGATCGCCGCGCCCCCGCGCGCCCACGCTCCCGCCCACACCCTCGCCCCGGAGAGACTCACTCGTGGCCGGATCCCCCATCGCCCCCGCGCCCGGCCGCCGCGGGACCAGGTCCACCATGCGGGCGGCGGGCGCCCCGAGCGCGCCGGGCGGCGGCGGAGGAGGACCCGGGGCGCGCGCCCCGCCGGCTCCTGGCGGCGAACTAAGTCGGGCCCCGCGGACTCGCCGGACCGACCACCCCGGCCCGCACGCAGCATGACGTCAGCACGCCGTCGCCGGGCGGCCGGGCGGGGGCGGGACCTACGGCGTCACCATCCCCCCTTCCCCCCCCTCCCCGGCCCAGAACCGGGGTGCTGGGAGGCGATCGGGGACCCGCAGCCGGTGGGCGGGCGGGCGCGGGGGGGGGGGGGGAGGCGGGGGCGGCGCGGGATTGGCTGCCGGGACAGGGGCGGCCCCTGATTGGCCGGAGCGAACAATGGAGCGCGGCCCCCTCCCCTCCGCACCGCGCCGCCCGGCGTCCGGGCTGGACCGACCCCCGTCCCCGCCTGGACTTTCGAGGCGATCCGAGCACGGAGGGGGGGACCCCAGGGAGTGGGGTGGTATTTATTGAAATGGTCCCATTCATCCATTAATTAAAATTAAAAATTCACTCTCTGGCCGAAACCGGTGTGGCTCAATGGATAGAGCGTCGGCCTGCGGACTGAAGGGTCCTGGGTGCGATTCCGGTCGGGGGCGTGGTCCTTGGTTGCGGGCACATCCCCAGTGGGGGGTGCGCAGGAAGCAGCTGATCGATGATTCTCTCTCATGGATGTTTCTGGCCCTCTATCCCTCTCTCTTTCTCTCTGTAAAAAATCCGTAAAAAAAAAAATATGTGTATGTATGTATATATATATATATATATATATATATATATATATATATATATATATATATATTTTTATTTTTTTTTTTAAATTCCCTCTTTGGGGATCAGAGCTGGGGAGGGAGGGTCCGCTTGGACCGGACCTGGGTCACCTCTCTCCTCCTGCGCCTGCTTCTGGGGTCCAGGCTAGGGAGAGGTCAGGGGCGCCCCGAAGACTTACCCCAGTCGGAGGAGCCGGGGCGGGTGTGGTGCGCGGCGGCGCGGGATCCCGGAGAAGCCCCGGATCCGGGCTGGAGCCTGGACTGGCCCCGGTTCGGCGGAGGGTTGTGTTTGACACCGATCTCCACCCCCATCCCCCATCTCTCACCTCTCTCCCTCCCCTCAACACCCAGCTCTGTCTGGAAACCGGGTTGAGATCGAAGGAGGCTCTGGCCTCCAGAATGAACCGTGTTTATAAACTCTTTTTTTTTCATATGTATAAACACTTCCGTCTCGTTTTTCAGCCCAACTCGAACCGCACACGATCCGGGCACAGCCGCGGGAG
>NW_023425552.1:2047611-2050111 GCF_014108245.1 Pipistrellus kuhlii
CCCAGAGAAGATTTTCCTGTGAACTAGGCAGGGTTCCATTTAATCAAATGGAACCCAAAATAACTCATTTTTTTTGTTAAAAACTTAAATGATAATTAAAAAGAAAAACAAAAACCAGAAGAGAAGGCCATCTCTCTAAGTTTATTTCCTCTGAGAAGAGGGACTAGGGACTAGAACAGTTTAATATTTTCTTCTTTGCACTTTTTTTTTTTTTAATTTACCAATTGTGGTGACTATACTCTGACTTTGCAGGGAAAACAGTCAAACTGATATTTTTAAAAAATATATTTTTGGATTTTTTTTTTAGAGAGGAAGGGAGAGGGAGAGAGAGTTAGAAACATCAATGAGAGAGAAGCATCCATCAACTGCCTCTTGCAGGCCCCCAACTGGGGATGTGCCTGCAACCAAGGTCCATGTCCTTGACCGGAATCAAACATATATTTTTTTAAACAGTGGAAAAAAATTTTTTTTGTTTTGTTTTGTTTTAAAGTGTTACTTTTCAACTTACAGCTGACAGTCAACATTACTGCGGATTAGTTTCAGGCGTGTAACAGTAGTTAGGCAACCTTATACTTTACAAGGTGTCCCCACCCCCGATATTCCCAACACCCGCCTGGCACCAAGCATAGTGATTACACTATTATTATTATTATTTTTTTAAATATATATTTTATTGTTTTTTTTTTGTTTTTTGTTTTTTGTTTTTTACAGAGAGGAAGGGAGAGGGAGAGAGAGAAACGTCGATGAGAGAGAAACATCGACCAGCTGCCTCTTGCACACCCCCTACCGGGGATGTGCCCGCAACCAAGGTACATGCCCTTGACCGGATTTGAACCCGGGACCCTTCAGTCCCCAAGCCAAAGCTCTATCCATTGAGCCAAACCGGTCCCGGCTGATTACACTATTATTGACAAACTCGTGCAGCTGTGGGGTCCCCTGGCCTGGCCTGCGGGATCTGGCTGAAACTGGTTCTCTGACATCCCCCAAGAGGTCCCGGATTTCGAGAAGGTGCAGGCCAGGCCAAGGGACCCCACCAGTGCGTGATCGGGGCCGGGGAGGGACACAGGAAGTTGGCCAGCCAGGGAGAGATCATGGGGACTCCAGGATGTGTCCGGCCCATCTCACTCAGTGCCCATCGGCCAGACCCCAGCAGCAAGCTAACCTACTGGTCAAAGCATCTGCCCCCTGGTGGTCAGTGCCGTCATAGCAAGCAGTTGAGCTGCCCTAGCATATCATTAGCATATTACACTTTGGTTGGTTGAATAGTTGACCAACATATAATAAAAGCCTAATATGATACTTAGCACATCAGGCTTTGATTATATAGGACATCCCCTGTGCTGTACTCTGCATCCCAGGACTGTATGTTACTGCCAATTAGTACTTCTTTTTAAAAAAATATATATTTTATTGATTTTCCACAGAGAGGAAGAGAGAGGGATAGAGAGTTAGAAACATCAATGAGAGAGAGTCATCCATCAGCTGCCTCTTGCACACCTCCCACTGGGGTTGTGCTCGCAACCGAGGTACATGCCCTTGACCGGAATCGAACCTGGGACCCTCCAGTCTGCAGGCTGACGCTCTATCCACTGAGCCAAACCGGTTTCGGCAGGCTTACACAGTCTTACCCTTAATGTTTGTCACTCTGTTATCCTTGGGGATTTCAACATCTGGTACTAATAAGAGCAGAGACTATTAAAAATATACCCAGGGAAGCTGTTTGCATAACCCATACATGTTGGAGGTTTCACGGTCATGATTTTCAAACAGAGAAATGACAACATTGGGAAGGAGAAGGCAGGTTGGAAGGAGGATGTGGAAGTGACCCTATTAAAACCCTCGAGGTAGTTTTAGCATGAAGAAAGAAGTTCGGCCGGTGGCAGGCAGTGCGAGGAGGCGTGGTGCATTTCCATGTGCTCTCTTTAGAAAGGCAGGACGTAGCCCTGACTGGTTTGGCTCAGTGGATAGAGCATCTGCCTGTGGACTGAGGGGTCCCGGGTTTGATTCCAGTAAAGAGCATGTGCCTTGGTTGCGGGCAGCTGATCGATGGTTCTCTCTCATCGATGTTTCTCTCTATCCTTCTCCCTCTCTGTAAAAAATCAATAAAGTATATATTTAAAAATTAATAAAAAATATAGTTTTAAAAATTATATAGGTTGCAAGCATACAGTTGCGTGCAGTACATGGTCTGTATGTTGTATTGTGTGTCCTTTCCTTGAATTTCTCAGACCTGGAGAATGACTGGCACCTGACAGGTGGAGCTCTGGTGATTGATTAGAGCGAGGGGGCGGGGCCACTGAGGGGCGGGGAGCCAGGGGCGTGACGTCACCGCGCAGGGCGTGGCGAACAGCCTCCCGCCGGCCCTCCTCCTAAGTCCCGCCCCTCGCTTTCCGCCGTCCCTATTGGCTGCGGGGCCGCCCAATGGAGAGTTAGGAGCCGCCCTCTCGTGCTCCTCGCCCGTGGTGTCCGCTCTCGTTCGCGCGTCTCGCGAGCGTTCCCG